>NC_091297.1:42023042-42078042 GCF_038502225.1 Cherax quadricarinatus
CCTGTGGTTTAAAGCGTCATGTGGTTCTCGCTTACCATGAGGCAGGCCAGAACAACATGGGTTCGAATCCTTGGCTACCGCAGTGTTGTTATTGATATGTATATATATATATATATATATATATATATATATATATATATATATATATATATATATATATATATAAATAACAACACTGTGTGCAAAAGAAGAAAATTAAAAGTGAATACAGGAAAGAGTAAGGTTATGAGGATAACAAAAAGATTAGGTGATGAAAGATTGGATATCAGATTGGAGGGAGAGAGTATGGAGGAGGTGAATGTATTCAGATATTTGGGACTGGACGTGTCAGCGGATAGGTTTATGAAAGATGAGGTGAATCATAGAATTGATGAGGGGAAAAGGGTGAGTGGTACACTTAGGAGTCTGTGGAGACAAAGAACTTTGTCCTTGGAGGCAAAGAGGGGAATGTATGAGAGTATAGTTTTACCAACGCTCTTTTATGGGTGTGAAGCATGGGTGATGAATGTTGCAGCGAGGAGAAGGCTGGAGGCAGTGGAGATGTCATGTCTGAGGGCAATGTGTGGTGTGAATATAATGCAGAGAATTCGTAGTTTGGAAGTTAGGAGGAGGTGCGTTATTACCAAAACTGTTCTCCAGAGGAATGAGGAAGGGTTGTTGAGGTGGTTCGGACATGTAGAGAGAATGGAGCGAAACAGAGTGACTTCAAGAGTGTATCAGTCTGTAGTGGAAGGAAGGCGGGGTAGGGGTCGGCCTAGGAAAGGTTGGAGGGAGGGGGTAAAGGAGGTTTTGTCTGCGAGGGGCTTGGACTTCCAGCAGGCATGCGTGAGCGTGTTTGATAGGAGTGAATGGAGACAAATGGTTTTTAATACTTGACGTGCTGTTGGAGTGTGAGCAAAGTAACATTTATGAAGGGGTTCAGGGAAACCGACAGGCCGGACTTGAGTCCTGCAGATGGGAAGTACAGTGCCTGCACACTGAAGGAGGGGTGTTTAATGTTGCAGTTTAAAAACTAGTGTAAAGCACCCTTCTGGCAAGAGAGTGATGGAGTGAATGATGGTGAAAGTTTTTCTTTTTCGGGCCACCCTGCCCTGGTGGGAATCGGCCAGTGTGATAATAATATATATATATATATATATATATATATATATATATATATATATATATATATATATATCAAGGAACTATGAAAGTAAAGCATCCAAGGAAGCTATATTCTGAAATCACCTGTTTACTGTGATCTTATTGCATATATATATATATATATATATATATATATATATATATATATATATATATATATATATATATATATATATATATATATATATATATATATATATATATATATATATATATATATATATATATATATATATATATATGCTTAACTATTGCCATGTGAGAACAGCGTAGAGTCGCATTCCTGGTCTCCTCACTCCCACCCTCCCCACAGATCCCCCATCATAACCCCCACCACTTTATGAGGCTCCCCCTCTCTATCCCCAACCTCTTCCTCCTCCTTCCCCTGTCCACTGTGCCTCCTCTTCCCTAGTCTCCAACCCTTTCTCCCGCTACCTCCGACTCACTAACCATATCATTCAATCACACATTCCCATTGCACCTACTATCCTTCCCTGCGCTCTCTCCCTCTCTTTCCTCATGCATCCCTCTCCGATATTTACCATCATACTACATCCACGTCCCTTCACTTGCTCCACCTCCTCCCTGCTGATCAACTTCCTCATCCACTCATCCACTACCGCTCCACTCTTCCCTAGCCACAGTGTTATCCGGATAGTGTGGAATTTACTCGCAATTCTGATCGATCTATGACTATTAAAAATTATTTTTGTTATTCTTAGAATATAAGTTAGGGTTAGGATAGATAAAGTTAATCAACCTATCCTCATCTTTACCCATAATCTAAGTCTACAGTGACTGTATGTGAGAGGAAATCACAGCTCATCATCATCCATCCTAGCTCATCACAATCCATCCTAGCTCATCACAATCCATCCTAGCTCATCACAATCCATCCTAGCTCATAATCATCCATCTTAGCTCATCACAATCCATCCTAGCTCATAATCATCCATCTTAGCTCATCACAATCCATCCTAGCTCATCACAATCCATCCTAGGCCATCATCATCATCCTAGCACATCACCATCCATCCTAGCTCGTCAAAATCCATCCTAGATCATCACCAACCATCCTAGACCATCAACTTCCATCCTAGAACACCAATTTCCACCCCAGATCATCACTGTCAGTCCTAGATCATCACCATCCATCCTAGCTCATCACAATCCATCCTAGCTCATCATCATCCACCCTTGCTCATTGTCGCACCATGATTGACGAACGTTGCTAACTTAACCTAACCTAGCCAAACCTAACCTAACCAAGTCTAACCTAACCTAACCTAACCTAACCTAACCTAACCTAACCTAACCTAACCTAACCTAACCTAACCTAACCTAACCTAACTTCACCTAACCTAACCTAACCTTACATAATCTAACCTAACCTAACATGACAAAACCTAACTTAACCTAACCTAACTTAACGTAGCGTAACCTAACCTAACCTGGCACTGGACAGGCACCTAAAGTCAGTACCTGACCAACCGGGCTGTGGTTCGTACGTCAGTTTGCGTGCGGCCAGCAGTAACAGCCTGGTTGATCAGACCCTGATCCACCATGAGGCCTGGTCTCAGACCGGGCCGCGGGGGCGTTGACCCCCGAAACTCTCTCCAGGTAAATTCCAGGTAAACCTAACCTAACCTAACCTAACCTTATCTTACCTTACCTTACCTAGCCTAACCTAACATGACCAAACTTAACCTAACCTAACCTAATCTAACCTGACCTAACCTAACCTAACCTAACCTAACCTAAAATAACCTTACCTTAATTAACCCAACCAAACCTAACCTAACCTAACCTAACCTAACCTGACCTGACCTAACTTAACCTAACCTAACCTAACCTAACATTTCCTAACTTAACTCATCCTTACCTACCCTAACCTAACCTAACATTTCCTAACTTAACTCATCCTTACCTACCCTAACCTAACCTAACATAACGTAACCTAACCTAACCTGACCTAACCTAACCTAACCTAACATGACCAAACCTAACCTAACCTAACCTAACATTTCCTAACTTCACCCATCCTTACCTACCCTAACCTGACCTAACCTAACCTAACCTAACCTAACCTAACCTAACCTAACCTGACCTGACCTGACCTAACCTAACCTAACCTAACCTAACCTAACCTAAACTGACCTAACCTAACCTTACCTAAATTAACCCAACCAAACCTAACCTGGCCTAACCTAGCCTTACCTAATCTAACCTAACCTAACCTAACCTAACATTACCAAACCTAACCTAACCTAACCTAACCTAACCTAAACTGACCTAACCTAACCTTACCTAAATTAACCCAAACAAACCTAACCTGACCTAACCTAACCTGACCTAACCTAACCGACCCTAACCTGACCTAACCTAACTTAACCTAACCTAACCTAACCTAACCTAACCTAACCTGACCTAACCTACCTTAACCTAGTGTAACCTAACCTAACCTAACCTAACCTAACCTAACCTAACCTAACCTACCTTAACCTAGTGTAACCTAACCTAACCTAACCTGTCCAAATCTGTTGTAACTTAAATAAATTTACTCTAATTTAAAATAAAGAAAACTGAATTTAATAAATTTACATGAGCTAATAAATTAATGGTAAAATAAGTTGTCCATCCCCAGGGTGCCACCACCAGGGTGCCACCACCAGGGTGCCACCACCAGGGTGCCACCACCAGGGTGCCACCACCAGGGTGCCACCACCAGGGTGCCACCACCAGGGTGCCACCACCAGGGTGCCACCGCCAGGGTGCCACCACCAGGGTGCCACCACCAGGGTGCCACCACCAGGGTGCCACCACCAGGGTGCCACCACCAGGGTGCCACCACCAGGGTGCCACCGCCAGGGTGCCACCACCAGGGTGCCATCACCAGGGTGCCACCACCAGGGTGCCACCACCAGGGTGCCACCGCCAGGGTGCCACCGCCAGGGTGCCACCACCAGGGTGCCACCGCCAGGGTACCACCACCAGGGTGCCACCACCAGGGTGCCACCGCCAGGGTGCCACCACCAGGGTGCCACCACCAGGGTGCCACCACCAGGGTGCCACTACCAAGGTGCCACCACCAGGGTGCCACCACCAGGGTGCCACCACCAGGGTACCATCCCAGGGCGCCACCACCAGGGTGCCACCACCAAAGGTGCCATCACCAGGGTGCCACCACCAGGGTGCCACCCCAGGGCGCCACCACCAGGGTGACACCACCAGGGTGCCACCACCAGGGTGCCACAACCAAGGTGCTACCACCAGGGTGCCACCACCAGGGTGCCACCACCAGGGTGCCACCACCAGGGTGCTACCACCAGGGTGACACCACCAGGGTGCCACCACCAGGGTGCCACCACCAGGGTGCTACCACCAGGGTGCCACCACCAGGGCGCCACCACCAGGGTGACACCACCAGGGTGCCACCAACAGGGTGCCACCACCAGAGTGCCACCACCAGGGTGCCACCACCAGGGTGCCACCACCAGGGTGCCACAACCAGGGTGCCACCACCAGGGTGCCACTACCAGGGTGCCATCACCAGGTTGCCACCACTAAGGTGCAGCCACCGAGGTGCCACCACCAGGGTGCCACCACCAGGGTGCAACCACCAGGGTGCCACCAGTGTGTTATTCCCAGGGTGCCACACCCAAGGTACCACCACATGAATGCCACACCCAGGGTGTCACCACCATTGTGTCACCACCAGGACGCCAACACAAGGGTGCCAATACCAGGGTGCCAACACCAGGGTGCCAACACCAGGGTGCCAACACTAGAGTGCCAATACCATCTATTCCCTTGAGCCTTCAACCCAATCTCTCCTCCTTCTCTGTAATAATAGAATCAGTTTAGGCGTTAAGCCAGTAAGGGTCATACATTGCAGAAAGCAGTGTATATCTTGTATGAGAGGACGGAGGTTCCAACTTTACCTTTTCTACTCTCAATGGTTCATTGCAATGAATTATTTGAACTGAAAGTTCTCACCGCAGCCTTAGTAAGGTAGTTACGTCTGAGGACGCTAATCAACTTTAGCTGAAATTGTGAACAAAAGATCAAGACTTAAAAAATTGGGATACCGTATCCCTCACAACGATGACGTTACCAGGTCGGCTCTTGGCGTTTCTGGGAATGTTCTCCCTAGAAGGTAGGCCAGAGAGATACATATTAATCTATACCTGGAAGACAGCAGGGGGATTGGTCCCAAATCACAACATGTGATAACAACAGGCTTGGCAGACTGTGCAAGAAACAACTGGGAAGCAGGGAGAGAAGTCAGTAAGTGTATGCATATGGAGAATTACCAACTAATCCTTGGCTGTCTTCAAGAGGGAATTCGACAAATCCTCAAACTAGTTCCTGATCAGCCAGGTTGTGATGCACATGTTGGACTGTGGTAAATGCACACACACACACACACACACACACAGTAGCGACCAGTGAAGAGGTGGGGCCAGGAGCTGTGAATCGACCCCTGCAACCGCAACTAGGTGAGTACACACACACACACACACACACACACACACACACCAAGAAATTCTTGCATATGAAAACTGCGTGAATAATTATATTTCTATATTTCAACACAAATATTCTTTCAGGT
This sequence comes from Cherax quadricarinatus, assembly GCF_038502225.1. Taxonomy (NCBI): domain Eukaryota; kingdom Metazoa; phylum Arthropoda; class Malacostraca; order Decapoda; family Parastacidae; genus Cherax; species Cherax quadricarinatus. The sequence goes on from NC_091297.1 coordinate 42,028,798, forward strand.
GTATGTGTGTTCCGTAGTTCATCTGACTTTCTCATCTTCGTCTACCAACACACAACTCTAACTCACCTTATCACCATCTCTGCTGGTCCTCTCCCCGCACTTCAACCTAACACTCCACCAGAGATCCTCCTCGAAGTCCTCCTCGACTCGTCTCCACTCCTTGATGATAACACTCTGTACCTCCTGCTGATCACAACATTCCTTATGCGACCTATCAAGTCGAACGCTCGCCAAAGCCAGCAGGACAGTAGCCTACGAGACGCCGGGGTCCTCAAGTCACGCCGCTGGTTCTTGAGCCTCAATGGTTGCCTTCAAAGGCTCGTCGAACTCCTTGTGTCGTAAAGGTGTTTGATTGATCTGTTGGTGTTGTGCGTCTTGATGGAGTTTCAGAAAATCTCTCCGGTGTTTTAAAACTATTACAGGTGGATTTGCAACCTTTTTCACAAGCAAAGTGAGTTTTGCAACAAGTGATAGAGACGTTTCTTGGAGGCTGAGTTGTGTTGCTGCTGCAACAGGTGATGAGGACGCTGCTGGTGGGCTTAGGGTGCTGCAACTGGTGGTAGGCTGATGCAAAGCTGAAATTGGTGGTGGTGGTGTTGTGACGTCCGTATCCCAGAGGTGCCTTTAACAACTGATTCATCTCCCCCTCGCAGCCCTGGTAGCTTGGACCTTCCTCTCTCCACCAATAACCTCCTCCCCCCTTTCCCATTTCCCCCTCCTTTCTTTCTCTCTCTCTCTCTCTCTCTCTCTCTCTTGCTTCCCCCCTCCATCCCCACCCAGGCCATAACCCTTTACCAGTACAAATATGCAAACTACCTCTGCCCCGGACCGCCACACTGAAAGGCAGTCCGAAGGTGGGGCTTTTGAATGTAATGATCCCCTTCCCTTCTGTTCCTTCTCCTCCTGCTCCTTTTATTCCTACTCCTCCTCTTTTCATTCCTGCTCCGATTTCCTCTCCTTTTCTTCCTCCTACTCCTGCTCTCACTCTCTTTCCAATTTCTCTGCTTTTAACTTTTGCTTTACCCTTCTCTCTCTCTCTCTCTCTCTTCACGTACTACTAACGACGTATCTTTGGTAACTTTCTTAAGCACCTCTTCAGCATATTATGACAATCTCCCTTGACACGACTTATCGGACATACACGAAACACAAACAGGAATAAACTCTCCTCCCATCATTCTATCCTAAAACACTCCTCTCAGAGATGAGATCGCCCTAACATGTCATAATATAATCATCACCATTCTTTCCCCCTCTCCCCCAGACAGAGATATCGCAATACAATTAAATAAAAATATCTGCGCCTTAGTTGGGGCCGTTTCAAAGAGTCTATTGAGTGGTCTGACAGATAATAAATAAGGACTTCCAACTCGGTCTGTGTATTCAATCGGAGGAGCGCCGATTGGGGTCCTCGGGGTTCCTCGAACTCATCAGCCGGGATCCAACTCCTTATCCCGCGGTCAATAGGAGGTTCATAACACATATGGCGATTTTAAAGACAGTGAGACTCATTCGTTTTTTGTTTTTTGTTTTTTATGTTAACTAAATCCATTTCCGAGGTTCATAACACTTATACTAAGCTAAGAGGATCGTAACAACTATGATGTTGTTAAACAGTGGTTCCCCTTTATTTTTATTTTCATCTATACCTTGATAGGAGATTCGAAACATCTACAACAACTGTAAAAAAAATATCATCATTTGTTCTTACTTGTAGCAATACCCTTCGAGGAGGTTCGTAACACCTAATGCGAATTTAGAAACAGTGATTCTCATTTATTTCTCTTGTTAATTTATACCCTCGCTTAAGTTTGTGAAGAAAGGACAAAAACGCTGCATTGAAATCTCTCATCGTTTCCATCGTTTCTCTTTGTGTAGAGATGCGTATTGTTTTCCCTCCTGGGTAGTTGCTGTCGTATGCAAACGTTTGGCTCACAATATTGGGTTTCGTAAAATCGATTTCTACCGGCTCATTGGAAGCAAAAAAATTGGCCCCCGAAATATAAAAGAATATCCAGCATGAGACCAATCCGTAAATTTAGCAGCACATGTTTCCCAGTATTTATCCAAGGATTAGCAAGTCCAGGAGGAACAAGGGTATGAAGGGAGGCAGGAAGGAGGGGCAAAGAGGGAGTGGCATGTAGAGAGGGACAGGGAGGGAAGAGAGGAAGGGAAGGAGCAGAGGCAGCGAAGGAGGAGAGGCAGTGAAGGAGGAGAAGCACTGAAGAAGGGGAGGCAGGTAAGGAAGAGAGGCAGTGAAAGAGGAGATGCAGTGAAGGAGAAGAGGCAACGAAGGAGAAGAGGCAGTGAAGGAAGAGAGGCAGCGAAGGAGGAGAAGCAGTGAAGGAGGAGAGCCAGTGAAAGAGGAGAGGCAGTGAAGGAGGAGAGGCAGTGAAGGAGGAGAGGCAGTGAAGGAGGAGAGGGAGCTAAGGAGGAGAGGCAGCTAAAAAGCAGAGGAAGCTATGGGAGAGAGGCAGCGAAGGGGAAGAGGCAGCGAAAGGGGAGAGGCAGCTAAGAAGGAGAGGCAGCGAAGGGGGAGAGACAGCAATGGGGGAGAGGCAGCGAAGGGAGAGAGGCAGCGATGGAGAGAGGCAGCGAAGGGAGAAAGGCAGCGCAGAGGGGAGAGGCAGCGAAAGGAGAGAGGCAGCGAAGGAGTAGAGGCAGCTAAAGGGAAGAGGCAGTGAGAGGGGAGAGACAGCGAAGCAGGAAAGGCAGCTAAGGGGGAGAGGCAGCTAAGGAGGAGAGGCAGCGAAGGAGAAGAGGCAGCTAAAAGGGAGAGGCAGCGAGAGGGGAGAGGCAGCGAAGCAGGAGAGGCAGCTAAGGGGGAGAGGCAGGTAAGGGGGAGAGGCAGCTAAAGAGGAGAGGCAGCGAAGGAGAGGCAGCGATGGAGGAGAGGCAGCAAAGGAGGAGAGGCAGCGATGGAGGAGAGGCAGCAATGGAGGTGAGGCAGCAATGGAGGTGATGCAGCGATGGAGGAGAAGCAACGATGGAGGAGAAACAGCCATGGAGGAGAAGCAGCGATGGAGGAGAAACAGCGATGGAGGAGAAACAGCGATGGAGGAGAAGCAGCGATGGAGGAGAAACAGCGATGGAGGAGAAACAGCGATGGAAGAGAAGCAGCGATGGAGGAGAAACAGCGATGGAGGAGAAACAGCGATGGAAGAGAAGCAGCGATGGAGGAGAAGCAGCGATGGAGGAGAAGCAGCGATGGAGGAGAAGCAGCGATGGAGGAGAAGCAGCGATGGAGGAGAAACAGCGATGGAGGAGAAGCAGCGATGGAGGAGAAGCAGCGATGGAGGAGAAGCAGCGATGGAGGAGAGGCAGCAATGGAGGAGAGGAAGCGATGGAGGAGAAGCAGCGATGGAGGAGAAGCAGCGATGGAGGAGAAGCAGCGATGGAGGAGAGGCAGCGATGGAGGAGAGGCAGCAATGGAAGAGAGGCAGCAATGGAGGAGAGGCAGCGATGAAGGAGAAGCAGCGATGGAGGAGAAGCAGCGATGGAGGAGAAGCAGCAATGGAGGAGAGGAAGCGATGGAGGAGAGGCAGCAGTGGAGGAGAGGCAGCGAGGGAGGAGAGGCAGCAATGGAAGAGAGGCAGCGATGGAGGAGAGGCAGCAGTGGAGGAGAGGCAGCGATGGAGGAGAGGCAGCGATGGAGGAGAAGCAGCAATGGAGGAGAGGAAGCGAAGGAGGAGAGGCAGCGATGGAGGAGAGGCAGCAATGGAAGAGAGGCAGCGATGGAGGAGAGGCAACAGTGGAGGAGAGGCAGCGATGGAGGAGAAGCAGCGATGGAGGAGAAGCAGCGATGGAGGAGAAGCAGCGATGGAGGAGAAGCAGCGATGGAGGAGGGGCAGCGATGGAGGAGGGGCAGCGATGGAGGAGAGGCAGCGATGGAGGAGAGGCAGCGATGAAGGAGAAGCAGCAATGGAGGAGAAGCAGCGATGGAGGAGAGGCAGCGATGGAGGAGAGGCAGCGATGGAGGAGAAGCAGCGATGGAGGAGAAGCAGCGATGGAGGAGACGCAGCGATGGAGGAGAGGCAGCGATAGAGAAGAGGCAGCAATAGAGGAGAGGCAGCGGTGGAGGAGAGGCAGCAATGGAGGAGAGGCAGCGATGGAGGAGAGGCAGCAATGGAGGAGAGGCAGCAATGGAGGAGAGGCAGCGATGGAGGAGAGGCAGCGATGGAGGAGAAGCAGTGATGGAGGAGGGGCAGCGATGGAGGAGAAGCAGCGATGGAGGAGAAGCAGCGATGGAGGAGAAGCAGCGATGGAGGAGAAGCAGCGGAGGAGGAGAGGAAGCGAAGGAGGAGAGGCAGCAATGGAGGAGAGGCAGCAACGGAGGAGAGGCAGCGATGGAGGAGAAGCAGCGATGGAGGAGAAGCAGCGATGGAGGAGAAGCAGCGATGGAGGAGAAGCAGTGATGGAGGAGGGGCAGCGATGGAGGAGGGGCAGCGATGGAGGAGAGGCAGCGATGGAGGAGAGGCAGCGATGAAGGAGAAGCAGCAATGGAGGAGAAGCAGCGATGGAGGAGAAGCAGCGATGGAGGAGAAGCAGTGATGGAGGAGAAGCAGCGATGGAGGAGAGGCAGCGATGGAGGAGACGCAGCGATGGAGGAGAGGCAGCGATAGAGAAGAGGCAGCAATAGAGGAGAGGCAGCGGTGGAGGAGAGGCAGCAATGGAGGAGAGGCAGCGATGGAGGAGAGGCAGCAATGGAGGAGAGGCAGCAATGGAGGAGAGGCAGCGATGGAGGAGAGGCAGCGATGGAGGAGAGGCAGCAATGGAGGAGAGGCAGCAATGGAGGAGAGGCAGCAATGGAGGAGAGGCAGCGATGGAGGAGAAGCAGCGATGGAGGAGAGGCAGCAATGGAGGAGAGGCAGCGATGGAGGAGAAACAGCGATGGAGGAGAAGCAGCGATGGAGGAGAAGCAGCGATGGAGGAGAAGCAGTGATGGAGGAGAAGCAGCGATGGAGAAGAAGCAGCGATGGAGGAGAGGCAGTGATGGAGGAGAAGCATCGATGGAGGAGAAGCAGCGATGGAGGAGAGGCAGTGATGGAGGAGAAGCATCGATGGAGGAGAATCAGCAATGGTGGAGAAGCAGCGATGGAGGAGAAACAGCGATGGAGGAGAGGCAGCGATGGAGGAAAGGCAGCGATGGAGGAGAGGCAGAGATGGAGGAGAGGCAGCGATGGAGGAGAGGCAGCGATGGAGTAGAAGCAGCGATGGAGGAGAAGCAGCGATGGAGGAGAGGCAGCGATGAAGGAGAAGCAGCGATGGAGGAGAGGCAGCGATGGAGGAGAGGCAGCGATGGAGGAGAGGCAGAGATGGAGGAGAGGCAGCGATGGAGGAGAGGCAGCGATGGAGTAGAAGCAGCGATGGAGGAGAAGCAGCGATGGAGGAGAGGCAGCGATGGAGGAGAGGCAGCGATGGAGGAGAGGCAGCGATGGAGGAGAGGCAGCGTTGGAAGAGAGGCAGCGATGGAGGAGAGGCAGCGATGGAGGAGAGGCAGCGATGGAGGAGAGGCAGCGATGGAGGAGAAGCAGCGAAGGAGGAGAGGCAGCGATGGAGGAGAGGCAGCGATGGATGTGAGGCAGCGATGGAAGAGAGGCAGCGATGGAGGAGAGGCAGCGATGGAGGTGAGGCAGCGATGGAAGAGAGGCAGCGATGGAGGAGAGGCAGCGATGGAGGTGAGGCAGCGATGGAAGAGAGGCAGCGATGGAGGAGAGGCAGCGATGGAGGAGAGGCAGCGATGGAGGAGAGGGAACAAAGAGTAAAAAGGAAACCTAACATCACATATAGAAAGAAACAAAAAATCTATGTAACAAGCACCAATATAATCCACGACCCAAAACACAATCCACGACCCACAACACTATCCACGACCCACAACACTATCCACGACCCTCAACACTATCCACGACCCACAACACTATCCACGACCCACAACACTATCCACGACCCACAACACTATCCACGACCCACAACACAATCCACGACCCTCAACACTATCCACGACCCAAAACACAATCCACGACCCACAACACTATCCACGACCCACAACACTATCCACGACCCAAAACACAATCCACGACCCACAACACTATCCACGACCCACAACACTATCCACGACCCTCAACACTATCCACGACCCACAACACTATCCACGACCCTCAACACTATCCACGACCCACAACACTATCCACGACCCACAACACTATCCACGACCCTCAACACTATCCACGACCCACAACACTATCCACGACCCTCAACACTATCCACGACCCACAACACTATCCACGACCCTCAACACTATCCACGACCCACAACACTATCCACGACCCACAACACTATCCACGACCCTCAACACTATCCACGACCCAAAACACAATCCACGACCCACAACACTATCCACGACCCTCAACACTATCCACGACCCACAACACTATCCACGACCCACAACACTATCCACGACCCACAACACTATCCACGACCCACAACACTATCCACGACCCAAAACACAATCCCCGACCGACAACACTATCCACGACCCACAACACTATCCACGACCCACAACACTATCCACGACCCAAAACACAATCCACGACCCACAACACTATCCACGACCCACAACACTATCCACGACCCTCAACACTATCCACGACCCACAACACTATCCACGACCCACAACACTATCCACGACCCACAACACTATCCACGACCCACAACACTATCCATGACCCAAAACACAATCCCCGACCGACAACACTATCCACGACCCACAACACAATCCACGACCCACAACACTATCCACGACCCAAAACACAATCCACGACCGACAACACTATCCACGACCCACAACACTATCCACGACCCACAACACTATCCACGACCCACAACACTATCCACGACCGACAACACTATCCATGACCCACAACACTATCCACGACCCAAAACACAATCCACGACCCACAACACTATCCACGACCCAAAACACAATCCCCGACCGACAACACTATCCACGACCGACAACACTATCCACGACCCACAACACTATCCACGACCCACAACACTATCCACGACCGACAACACTATCCACGACCCACAACACTATCCACGACCCAAAACACAATCCACGACCGACAACACTATCCACGACCCACAACACTATCCACAACTGACAACACTATCCACGACCCACAACACTATCCACGACCGACAACACTATCCATGACCCACAACACTATCCACGACCCAAAACACTATCCACGACCCACAACAATATCCTCGACCCAAAACACAATCCACGACCCACAACACTATGCACGACCCACAACACTATCCACGACCCAAAACACAATCCACGACCGACAACACTATCCACGACCCACAACACTATCCACGACTGACAACACTATCCAAGACCCACAACACTATCCACGACCGACAGCACTATCCATGACCCACAACACTATCCACGTCCCAAAACACAATCCCAGACCGACACCACTATCCTCGACCCACAACACTATCCATGACCCACAACACTATCCACGTCCCAAAACACAATCCGCGACCGACACCACTATCCTCGACCGACAACACTATCCATGACCCACATCACTATCCACGACCCACAACACTATCCACGACCCACAACACTATCCACGACCCAAAACACAATCCACGACCGACAACACTATCCACGACCCACAACACTATCCACGACTGACAACACTATCCACGACCCACAACACTATCCACGACCGACAACACTATGCACGACCCACAACACTATCCACGTCCCAAAACACAATCCCCGACCGACACCACTATCCTCGACCCACAACACTATCCACGACCCAAAACACAATCCACGACCCGCAACACTCTCCACGACCCAAAACACAATCCACAACCCACAACACTATCCACGACCCAAAACACAATCCCCGACCGACAACACTATCCACGACCGACAACACTATCCACGACCCACAACACTATCCACGACCGACAACACTATCCACGACCGACAACATTATCCACGACCCACAGCACTATCCACGACCCACAACACTATCCACGACCCAAAACACAATCCACGCCCAACAACACTATCCACGACCGACAACTCTATCCACGACCCACAGCACTATCCACGACCCAAAAGACAATCCACGACCCACAACACTATCCTTGACCCAAACACAATCCACGACCTACAACGTTATCCACGACCGACAACACTATCAACGACCCACAACACTATCCACGACCGACAGCACTGTCCACGACCGAGAACACTATCCACGACCGACAACACTATCCACGACCCACAACGCTATCCACGACCCACAACACTATCCACGACCCACAACACTATCCACGACCCACAACATTATCCAGGACCCAAAACACAATCCACGACTCACAACACTATCCACGACCGACAACACTATCCACGATCCACAACACAATCCACGTCCCACAACACTATCCATGACCGACAACACTATCCACGACCGACAACACTATCCACGACCCACAACACTATCCACTACCCACAACACTATCAACGACCGACAACACTATCCACGACCCACAACATTATCCACAACCGACAACACTATCCACGAAACACAACACTATCCACGACCCACCTCACTGTCCATGACCGACAACACTATCCACGACCGACAACACTATCCACGACCCACAACACTATCCACTACCCACAACACTATCCACGACCGACAACACTATCCACAACCCACAACACTATCCACGACCCACAAAACAATCCACGACCCACAATACTTTCCACGTCCCACAAGACTATATACGACCCACAACACTGTCTACGACCCACAACACTATCCACGTCCAACAACACTATCCACGTCCAACAAAACTATCCACGTAAAACAAAACTATCCACGACCGACAACACTATCCACGACCCACAACACTATCCATGACCCACAACACAATCCACGACCCACAATATTTTCCACGTCCCACAAGACTATCCACGACCCACAACACTGTCCACGTCCAACAACACTATCCACGACCCACAACACTATCCACGACCCACAACACTATCCACGGCCCACAACACTGTCCACGTCCAACAACACTATCCACGACCCACAACACTCTCTACGTCCCACAGCACTATCCACGTCCCACAAGACTATCCACGACCCAAAACACTATCCACGTCCAACAACACTATCCATGACGCACAACACTATCCACGACCCACAACACTATCCACGGCCCACAACACTGTCCACGTCCAACAACACTATCCACGACCCACAACACTCTCTACGTCCCACAGCACTATCCACGTCCCACAAGACTATCCACGACCCAAAACACTATCCACGTCCAACAACACTATCCATGACGCACAACACTATCCACGACCCACAACACTATCCACGACCCGCAACACTATCCACGACCCACAACACTATCCACGACCCACAACACTATCCACGACCTACAACACTATCCACGACCCGCAACACTATCCACGACCCACAATACTATCCACGACCCACAACACTATCCACGACCCACAACACTATCCACGACCCACAACACTATCCACGACCCACAACACTATCCACGACCCACAACACTATCCACGACCCACAACACTATCCACGACCCACAACACTATCCACGACCCACAACACTATCCACGACCCACAACACTATCCACGACCTACAACACTATCCACGACCCGCAACACTATCCACGACCCACAACACTATCCACGACCCACAACACTATCCACGACCCACAACACTATCCACGACCCACAACACTATCCACGACCCACAACACTATCCACGACCCACAACACTATCCACGACCCACAACACTATCCACGACCCACAACACTATCCACGACCCACAACACTATCCACGACCCACAACACTATTAACGACCCACAACACTATCCACGTCCCACAACACTATCCACGACCCACAACAATATCCTGCATCCTCCTGGTCGCGATTAACATATAAACAAATCACAGGAAGTAGTACCATCCTCATCCTTCCCCCTCCCCCCTCCCCCTCCCTCCTCCCCCTCCCCCCCAAAAAAATCGTACAAAAATTTCACACAAATCAAGATGGTCTCATCCTCAAGCAGCGATAATTTTACGCAAATCACTGAGGGAAAAGGTGGGGTGGGGAAAGTAGTAGCGTGCTCCAGCTCCCGGTCCAGCTCTAGCCTCACAGATGTACCCCATAAAGCTATCTGATTTGGGCTTCAGAGGAAAAAAAAGCCTCAACGAGCAGAGGCCTGTTTCATTTGAATAAAGACCAGGGTGGGGTGGGATATTTTTCTATTTTTTTTCACCACGTATTCGCGGCTGACAATGTATAGGCTAGTTGGGGGGAGGCAGTGAGAAGGAGGGAGAGGGAGGGAGGCAGTGAGAAGGACGGAGAGGGAGGGAGGCAGTGAGAAGGACGGAGAGGGAGGGAGGAGAAAAGGTGGAGGTGGGGGGTGGAGATGGGGGAGAAAAGAGGAATAAAGGAAGGATGGAGGGAAGTGAGAGAGTTTTTAGCTTAGCCATTCTGATTTTAAGTTGGTGTATGTTTTGGAGTGGATAAGGTAAGGTAAACGGAGTTGTTTATAAGGGTAGGAGCGTTGTGTGTGGGTAGAAGTGTGTGTGGTGTGGGTAGAAGTGTGTGTGGTGTGGGTAGGTGTGGGTAGAACTGTGTGTGGTGTGGGTAGGTGTGGGTAGAACTGTGTGTGGTGTGGGTAGGTGTGGGTAGAACTGTGTGTGGTGTGGGTAGGTGTGGGTAGAACTGTGTGTGGTGTGGGTAGGTGTGGGTAGAACTGTGTGTGGTGTGGGTAGGTGTGGGTAGAACTGTGTGTGGTGTGGGTAAGTGTGGGTAGAACTGTGTGTGGTGTGGGTAGGTGTGGGTAGAAGTGGGTGTGGTGTGGGTAGGTGTGGGTAGAACTGTGTATGGTGTTGGTAGGTGTGGGTAGAAGTGTGTGTGGTGTGGGTAGGTGTGGGTAGAACTGTGTGTGGTGTGGGTAGGTGTGGCTAGAACTGTGTGTGGTGTGGGTAAGTGTGGGTAGAACTGTGTGTGGTGTGGGTAGGTGTGGGTAGAAGTGGGTGTGGTGTGGGTAGGTGTGGGTAGAACTGTGTGTGGTGTTGGTAGGTGTGGGTAGAAGTGTGTGTGGTGTGGGTAGGTGTGGGTAGAAGTGTGTGTGGTGTGGGTAGGTGTGGGTAGAACTGTGTGTGGTGTGGTGTGGGTAGGTGTGGGTAGAACTGTGTGTGGTGTGGGTAAGTGTGGGTAGAACTGTGTGTGGTGTGGGTAGGTGTGGGTAGAAGTGTGTGTGGTGTGGGTAGGTGTGGGTAGAACTGTGTGTGGTGTTGGTAGGTGTGGGTAGAAGTGTGTGTGGTGTGGGTAGGTGTGGGTAGAAGTGTGTGTGGTGTGGGTAGGTGTGGGTAGAAGTGTGTGTGGTGTGGGTAGGTGTGGGTAGAACTGTGTGTGGTGTGGGTAGGTGTGGGTAGAAGTGTGTGTGGTGTGGGTAGGTGTGGGTAGAAGTGTGTGTGGTGTGGGTAGGTGTGGGTAGAACTGTGTGTGGTGTGGGTAGGTGTGGGTAGAAGTGTGTGTATTGTGGGTAGGTGTGGGTAGAAGTGTGTGTGGTGTGGGTAGGTGTGGGTAGAACTGTGTGTGGTGTGGGTAGGTGTGGGTAGAAGTGTGTGTGGTGTGGGTAGTTGTGGGTAGAAGTGTGTGTGGTGTGGGTAGGTGTGGGTAGAACTGTGTGTGGTGTGGGTAGGTGTGGGTAGAAGTGTGTGTGTGTGGTAGGTGTGGGTAGAAGTGTGTGTGGTGTGGGTAGGTGTGGGTGTGGGTTGGTGTGGGTAGAAGTGTGTGTGTTGTGGGTAGGTGTGGGTAGAAGTGTGTGTGGTGTGGGTAGGTGTGGGTAGAACTGTGTGTGGTGTGGGTAGGTGTGGGTAGAAGTGTGTGTGGTGTGGGTAGGTGTGGGTAGGTGTGGGTAGAAGTGTGTGTGGTGTGGGTAGGTGTGGGTAGAACTGTGTGTGGTGTGGGTAGGTGTGGGTAGAAGTGTGTGTATTGTGGGTAGGTGTGGGTAGAAGTGTGTGTGGTGTGGGTAGGTGTGGGTAGAAGGTGTGGGTGTGTGGGGTGTGGGGAGGTGTGGGTAGAAGTGTGTGTGGTGTGGGTAGGTGTGGGTAGAACTGTGTGTGGTGTGGGTAGGTGTGGGTAGAAGTGTGTGTGGTGTGGGTAGGTGTGGGTAGAAGTGTGTGTGGTGTGGGTAGGTGTGGGTAGAAGTGTGTGTGGTGTGGGTAGGTGTGGGTAGAACTGTGTGTGGTGTGGGTAGGTGTGGGTAGAAGTGTGTGTGGTGTGGGTAGTTGTGGGTACTGTGTGTGGTGTGGGTAGGTGTGGGTAGAAGTGTGTGTGGTGTGGGTAGGTGTGGGTAGAAGTGTGTGTGGTGTGGGTAGGTGTGGGTAGAAGTGTGTGTGGTGTGGGTAGGTGTGGGTAGAAGGTGTGGGTAGAAGTGTGTGTGTGTGTGGTGTGGGTAGGTGTGGGTAGTAGTGTGTGTGGTGTGGGTAGGTGTGGGTAGAAGTGTGTGTGGTGTGGGTAGGTGTGGGTAGAACTGTGTGTGGTGTTGGTAGGTGTGGGTAGAAGTGTGTGTGGTGTGGGTAGGTGTGGGTAGAAGTGTGTGTGGTGTGGGTAGGTGTGGGTAGAAGTGTGTGTGGTGTGGGTAGGTGTGGGTAGAGTGTGTGTGGTGTGGGTAGGTGTGGGTGTGTGTGTGTGTGGGTAGGTGTGGGTAGAACTGTGTGTGGTGTGGGTAGGTGGGGGTAGAAGTGTGTGGTGTGGGTAGGTGTGGGTGTGTGTGGTGTGGGTAGGTGTGGGTAGAAGTGTGTGTGGTGTGGGTAGGTGTGGGTAGAACTGTGTGTGGTGTGGGTAGGTGTGGGTAGAACTGTGTGTGGTGTGGGTAGGTGTGGGTAGAAGTGTGTGGTGTGGGTAGGTGTGGGTAGAAGTGTGTGTGGTGTGGGTAGGTGTGGGTAGAAGTGTGTGTGGTGTGGGTAGGTGTGGGTAGAACTGTGTGTGGTGTGGGTAGGTGTGGGTAGAACTGTGTGTGGTGTGGGTAGGTGTGGGTAGAAGTGTGTGTGGTGTGGGTAGGTGTGGGTAGAAGTGTGTGTGGTGTGGGTAGGTGTTGGTAGAACTGTGTGTGGTGTGGGTAGGTGTGGGTAGAAGTGTGTGTGGTGTGGGTAGGTGTGGGTAGAAGTGTGTGTGGTGTGGGTAGGTGTGGGTAGAAGGTGTGGGTGTGTGTGGTGTGGGTAGGTGTGGGTAGAACTGTGTGTGGTGTGGGTAGGTGTGGGTAGAAGTGTGTGTGGTGTGGGTAGGTGTGGGTAGAAGTGTGTGTGGTGTGGGTAGGTGTGGGTAGAATGTGTGTGGTGTGGGTAGGTGTGGGTAGAACTGTGTGTGGTGTGGGTAGAAGTGTGTGGTGTGGGTAGGTGTGGGTAGAAGTGTGTGTGGTGTGGGTAGGTGTGGGTAGAAGTGTGTGTGGTGTGGGTAGGTGTGGGTAGAACTGTGTGTGGTGTGGGTAGGTGTGGGTAGAAGTGTGTGTGGTGTGGGTAGGTGTGGGTAGAACTGTGTGTGGTGTGGGTAGGTGTGGGTAGAAGTGTGTGTGGTGTGGGTAGGTGTGGGTAGAAGTGTGTGTGGTGTGGGTAGGTGTGGGTAGAACTGTGTGTGGTGTGGGTAGGTGTGGGTAGAAGTGTGTGTGGTGTGGGTAGGTGTGGGTAGAAGTGTGTGTGGTGTGGGTAGGTGTGGGTAGAAGTGTGTGTGGTGTGGGTAGGTGTGGGTAGAAGTGTGTGTGGTGTGGGTAGGTGTGGGTAGAAGTGTGTGGTGTGGGTAGGTGTGGGTAGAAGTGTGTGTGGTGTGGGTAGGTGTGGGTAGAACTGTGTGTGGTGTGGGTAGGTGTGGGTAGAACTGTGTGTGGTGTGGGTAGGTGTGGGTAGAAGTGTGTGGTGTGGGTAGGTGTGGGTAGAAGTGTGTGTGGTGTGGGTAGGTGTGGGTAGAAGTGTGTGTGGTGTGGGTAGGTGTGGGTAGAAGTGTGTGTGGTGTGGGTAGGTGTGGGTAGACCTGGGTGTGGTGTGGTGTGGGTAGAACTGTGTGTGGTGTGGGTAGGTGTGGGTAGAAGTGTGTGGTGTGGGTAGGTGTGGGTAGAAGTGTGTGTGGTGTGGGTAGGTGTGGGTAGAAGTGTGTGTGGTGTGGGTAGGTGTGGGTAGAACTGTGTGTGGTGTGGGTAGGTGTGGGTAGAACTGTGTGTGGTGTGGGTAGGTGTGGGTAGACGTGTGTGTGGTGTGGGTAGGTGTGGGTAGAACTGTGTGTGGTGTGGGTAGGTGTGGGTATAACTGTGTGTAGTGTGGGTAGGTGTGGGTAGAACTGTGTGTGGTGTGGGTAGGTGTGGGTAGAACTGTGTGTGGTGTGGGTAGGTGTGGGTAGAACTGTGTGTGGTGTGGGTAGGTGTGGGTAGAACTGTGTGTGGTGTGGGTAGGTGTGGGTAGAAGTGTGTGTGGTGTGGGTAGGTGTGGGTAGAACTGTGTGTGGTGTGGGTAGGTGTGGGTAGAACTGTGTGTGGTGTGGGTAGGTGTGGGTAAAAATGTTTGTTGTTGATAGTAGCACTTATTGTGGGTAGAAACGCTTTGCTATAGTCCAAATATGTGTGTGTTGCTTGTACTCACCTATTTGTGGTTGCAGGGGTCAAGTCACAGCTCCTGTTCCTGTGTGTGTGTGCCTGTATGTGCGTGTATGTGTGTGTGTGTGCTTACCTATTTGTACTAACCCATTTAAAGTTGCAGGGTCGATTCACAGCTCCTGGTCCTGCCTCTTCGCTGGTCGCTACTAGGTCCACTCTCTATTTGTTCCATGAGCTTTGTCGTATCTTTTCTTAAGGCTAAGTATGGATCCTGTTTCCGCTACATCACTTTCCAGATTGTTCCACTTCCTGACAACTCTATAACTGAAAAAATACTTTCTAACATGTCTGCGACTCATCTAAGTTTTCAGCTTCCAGTTGTAACCCCTTGCTGCCGTGTCCCATCTCGGAAACATCCTGTCACACTCCACCTTGTCAATTCCTCTCAGTGTTTTGTATATCGTTATCATATCCCGCCTATCTTTCCTGTTCTCCAGTGTCGTCATGACAATTTCCCTTAACCTCTCCTAGTAGGACATACCCCTTAGCTCCGGGACTAGTCTTGTTACAAACCTTTGTACTTTCTCTAATCTCTAATTTCTTGACGTTCTTGACCAGGTGTGCGTCCCTTTTGGATGCTGCATACTCTAATATAGGCCTAGCGTACACGGTGTACAGAATCATGAATGATTCATTACTCAGGTGTCGAAACGCTATTATCAGGTATACCGGGAGCCCATATGCTGCAGCAGTTATTTGGTTAATGTGCGCCTCAGGAGATGTGCTCGGTATTATATTCACTTCAAAATCCTTTTCTTTGAGTGAGGTTTGCGGTCTTTGGCCCCTTAGCTTGTACTTCCTCTGCGGTCTTCTTTGGCCTTCCCCAATCTTCATGACTTTGCACTTGGTGGAGTTAAACTAAAGAACCCAGTTGTTTGACCAGGCTTGTAGCCTGTCCAGATCCCTTTGTATTCCTGCCTAATCCTCATTCACTTGAATTCTCAGCATTAGCTTCACATCGTCTGCGATGTGTGTGTGTGTGTGTGTACTCACCTAGTTGAGGTTGCAGGGGTCGAGTCCAAGCTCCTGGCCCCGCCTCTTCACTGGTCACTATTAGGTCACTCTCCCTGTACCGTGAGCTTTATCATACCTCTGCTTAAAGCTATGTATGGATCCTGCCTCCACTACTTTGCTTGTGATGAATGGTTTGAAAAACCGACAAGTTGAAGATTGAGACACTTATGCAGCATATGGGAATCTTTATTCAGGAAACGTTTCGCCACACAGTGACTTCATCAGTCCTATGCTGTATATTCTACAAGATTGATGGACTGAACACATCGACTCCAGGCTGAGGGACTGATTACCTCATACTCCTCCTCTCCTTACGCCTTCCTCTTTGTATTGGACTGATGAAGCCACTGTGTGGCGAAACGTTTCCTGAATAAAGATTCCCATATGCTGCATAAGTGTCTCAATCTTCAACTTGTCGGTTTTTCAAACCATTCATCACAACTGTCAGACACTGCAGCATCATGGGATCTTGTTACAAAGAATTCTTCAACACTTGTTCAACCTTTGGACGAAGACCTACTTCGACTAGTGGATGGTACCACTATGACCCCGCCTCCGCCTGCTTCACCTCACCTCTCTACAGTATATAAGCCACGTCTACGGCCCTATGCTGTATATTCTACAAGATTGATGGACTGAACACATCAACTCCAGGCTGAGGGACTGAGTGTCTCAATCTTCACTACTTTGCTTCCCAAACTATTCCACTTTCTGACTACTCTGTGGCTGAAGAAATACTTCCTAACATTCCTGTGATTCATCTGTGTCTTCATCTTCCAACTGTGTCCCTTTGTTACTGTGTCCAATCTTTGGAACATCCTGTCTTTGTCCACCTTGTCAATTCCTCTCAGTATTTTGTATGTCGTTATCATGTCCCCCCTATCTCTCCTGTCCTCCAGTGTCGTCAGGTTGATTTCCCTTAACCTCTCCTCGTAGGACATACCTCTTAGCTCTGGGACTAGTCTTGTTGCAAACCTTTGCACTTTCTCTAGTTTCTTTATATGATTGGCTAGGTGTGGGTTCCAAACTGGTGCCGCATACTCCAATATGGGCCTAACGTACACGGTGTAAAGGGTCCTGAACGATTCCTTATTAAGATGTCGGAATGCTGTTCTGAGGTTTGCTAGGCGCCCATATGCTGCAGCCGTTATTTGGTTGATGTGCGCTTCAGGAGATGTGCCTGGTGTTATACTCACCCCAAATTTTTTTTCCTTCAGTGAGGTTTGTAGTCTCTGGCCCCCTATACTGTACTCCGTCTGCGGTCTTCTTTGCCCTTCAACCAATCTTCATGACTTTGCACTTGGTGGGATTGAGCTCCAGGAGCCAATTGCTGGACCAGGTCTGCAGCCTGTCCAGATCCCTTTGTAGTTCTGCCTGGTCTTCGATCGAATGAATTCTTCTCATCAACTTCACGCCATCTGCAAACAGGGACACCTCGGAGTCTATTCATTCCGTCATGTCGTTCACAAATACCAGAAACAGCACTGGTCCTAGGATTGACCCCTGTGGGACCCCGCTGGTCACAGGTGCCCACTCTGACACCTCGCCACGTACCATGACTCGCTGCTGTTTTCCTGACAAGTATTCCCTGATCCATTGTAGTGCCTTCCCTGTTATCCCTGCTTGGTCCTCCAGTTTTTGCACTAATCTCTTGGGTAGAACTGTGTCAAGCGCCTTCTTGCAGTCCAAGAAAATGCAATCCACCCACCCCTCTCTCTCTTGTCTTACTGCTGTCACCATGTCATAGAACTCCAGTAAGTTTGTTACACAGGATTTCCCGTCCCTGAAACCATGTTGGCTGCTGTTGATGAGATCATTCCTTTCTAGGTGTTCCACTACTCTTCTGATAATCTTCTCCATGACTTTGCATACTATACATGTCAGTGACACTGGTCTGTAGTTTAGTGCTTCATATCTGTCTCCTTTCTTAAAGACTGGGACTACATTTGCTGTCTTCCATGCCTCAGGCAATCTCCCTGTTTCGACAGATGTATTGAATATTGTTATTAGGGGTACACATAGCGCATCTGCTCCCTCTCTCAGGACCCATGGGGAGATGTTATCTGGCCCCATTGCCTTTGAGGTATCTAGCTCACTCACAAGCCTCTTCACTTCTTCCTCGGTTGTGTGTACTGTGTCCAGCACTTGGTGGTGTGCCCCACCTCTCCGTCTTTCTGGAGCCTCTTCTGTCTCCTCTGTGAACACTTTGAATCTCTTGTTGAGTTCCTCACATACTTCACAGTCATTTCTTGTTGTCTCTCCTCCTTCCTTCCTTAGCCTGATTACCTGGTCCTTGACTGTTGTATTCCTCCTGATGTGGCTGTATAACAGTTTCGGGTCAGATTTGGCTTTCGCTGTTATGTCGTTTTCATATTGTCGTTGGGCCTCCCTTCTTATCTATGCATATTCGTTTCTGGCTCTGCGACTGCTCTCTTTATTCTCCTGGGTCCTTTGCCTTCTATATTTCTTCCATTCCCTAGCACACTTGGCTTTTGCCTCCCTGCACTTTGGGTGAACCATGGGCTCATCCTGGGTTTTTTATTATTCCTGTTACCCTTGGGTACAAACCTCTCCTCAGCCTCCTTGCACATTGTTGCTACATATTCCATCATCTCATTAACTGGCTTCCCTGCCAGTTCTCTGTCCCACTGAACCCCGTTCAGGAAGTTCCTCATTCCCGTGTAGTCCCATTTCTTGTAGTTTGGCTTCATTCGGCCTGGCTTTCCTGCTTCCCCCTCCACTTGTAGCTCTACTGTGTATTCGAAGCTTAAAACCACATGATCGCTGGCCCCAAGGAGTCTTTCATATGTGATGTCCTCAATATCTGCACTACTCAAGGTGAATACTAAGTCCAGTCTTGCCGGTTCATCCTCTCCTCTCTCTCTTGTAGTGTCCCTTACGTGTTGGTACATGAAGTTTTCCAGTACCACATCCATCATAAATAACAAAAAAAGGCACAATACCGTGACTGGAACGATACACAAATAACCCGCACATAAAAGAGAGATGCTTACGACGACGTTTCGGTCCGACTTGGACCATTGACAAAGTCACACTAACCAGAAGTGGAGCAGGACGGCTATATATAGGCAGGAAGAGGTGGTGGTAGTAGTAGTAGTACAAGAATGGTATATAATACCGACAAGATGAAATTAAGACACATGCGCAACACCCGGGCATCCCTATCGTAGACGTTTCGCCATCCAGCCAGCCACTGGATGGCGAAACGTCCACAACAAAGACAACCAGACGCCGCACATGTGTCTTAATTTCATCAGTAGTTGTAGTAGTAGTAGAAGAGGTAGTAGTAGTGGTAGTAGTAGAAGAGGGAAATAAGGAGGACGAGCAAGTCAAATACAAAGGAAGGGGAGCACTGCAAGAGAGCTAGGTGCCCACTGAGGGAGAGCAAGTGCACAGAGGTGCGTGAAAGGGGAAGTGGGAAATAAATGAAGAAGGAACAGAAACACGAGACAGAAGAGAGAAAGACAACCCAGAGGAGAAAAGGAAAGAGGAAAGGGGAAGAGGGAGAAGAAGAAAAATAAAAATAAAAATAAAAAATGAGGAGTCAGGTTAAGTCACGGGTGTTCTGAAGTTTGGAGCATTTTACAATGTAGTGGGAGAGGAAGGCATCTACAGAGACGAAGCCAGGGCTAAGGTTCATACAAGGAAAGTTGTGTATTAGAGAGGATTCAACTAGACGGCGACTGTTCGAGTTTGAAGTAGGGAAGACAGTTTTAGCAGAAGACCAGTCAATAGGATGGCTACAGAGACGAAGCCAGGACTAAGATTCATACAAGGAAAGTTGTGTATTAGAGAGGATTCAACTAGATGGCGACTGTTAGAGTTGGAAGTAGGGAAGACAGTTTTAGCAGAAGACCAGTCAATAGGATGGCTATGATCTCTGACGTGACAGAAAAGAGCATTGTTAGTGTCGGCAAGCCTAACACTATTTTTGTGTTCCTTAAGTCTGTCAGAAAGAGATCGAGCAGTTTCTCCGAAGTATTGAAGAGGACAGGAGCAAGAAATAGAGTAGACACCAGGAACATCTGTAGAGGGAGGAGAGGTATGAACGAGATTAGTGCGAAGAGTGTTAGTCTGGCGGAAGGTAAGCTTGATGTCTAAGGGACGGAGAGAATTGTTGAGATTAGAAAGACCGGAAATGTAGGGAAGGCAGAGGACAGAAGAGTTCCCAGGAGTAGAGAGTTTGGGAGAGAAGAAATTGCGTTTAGCACGGTATTTTGTATGTCGTTATCATGTCCCCCCTATCTCTCCTGTCCTCCAGTGTCGTCAGGTTGATTTCCCTTAACCTCTCCTCGTAGGACATACCTCTTAGCTCTGGGACTAGTCTTGTTGCAAACCTTTGCACTTTCTCTAGTTTGTTTACGTGCTTGGCTAGGTGTGTGTGTGTGTGTGTGTGTGTGTGTGTGTGTGTGTGTGTGTGTGTGTGTGTGTGTGTGTGTGTGTGTGTGTGTGTGTGTGTGTGTGTGAATGTGTGTGTCTGTGTGCGTGCGCGCGTCTGGGTACTCACCTAATTGTACTTACCTAATTGTGGTTGCAGCGGTCGAATAATAGCTACTGGCCCCGTCTCTTCGCTGGTCGCTACTAGGCCCACTCTCTCCCCTGTTCCATGAACTTTATCGTACCTCTTCTTAAAGGTATGTATGGATCCTGCCTTTATTACATCACTTTCCGGACTATTCCACTTCCTAACAACTTTATGACTGAAGAAATACTTCCTAACATCCCTGTGACTTATCTGAGTCTTGAACTTCCAATTGTGGCCCCTTGTTGCTGTGTCCCATCTCAGGAACATCCTGTCTCTGTCCACCTTGTCGATTCCTCTAAGTATTTTATGTGTCGTTACCATATCCCCAAACGTCAGGTCGATTTCCCTTACCCTCTCCTAGTAGTACATGCCCCTTAGCTCCGGGACTAGTCTCGTTTCAAACCTTTGCACTTTCTCTAATTTCCTGACGTGCTTGGCCAGGTGTGGATTCCAAACTGGTGCTGCATGCTCCAATATGGGTCTGACGTACATGGTGTACAGGATCCTGAACGATTCCTTACTGAGATGTCAGAACGATACTCTTAGGTTTGCTAGACGTCCATGTGCTGTAGCACTTATTTGGTTGATGTGCGCCTCAGGAGATGTGCTCGGTATTATACTCACCCTAAGATCCTTTTCTTTGAGTGAAGTTTGTATTATTTGGTCCCCTAGACTGCACTCTGTCTGCGGTCTTATATATATATATATATATATATATATATATATATATATATATATATATATATATATATATATATATATATATATATCGTGCCGAATAGGCAGAACTTGCGATCTTGGCTTAAATAGCAACGCTCATCTTGCCATATAGGACAAGTGAAAATTTGTGTATGCTTTAATTTCGCCAAAATCATTCTGAACCTAAAGAAAAAAAAATTGATTGTGTTTGTTTAGTACTAAATTATTGTGAACGTATTTAAAATATATTTAGTTGGGTTAGGCTAAAATAAATTGCTTTTGTTATAATAATGTTAGGTAAGTTTTCTAAGATTCTTTTGGTGCAAAATTAAAATTTTTTACATTAACATTAATGAAAAAAATATTTCTTTAAATGTATAAGAGAAAATTTTAGAAAGGACTTGATTTTAATAAGTTCTTGCTAATTGACCAGTTTTACATATTCGGCACGACATATATATATATATATATATATATATATATATATATATATATATATATATATATATATATATATATATATATATATATATATATAATTCCAAGCGCTTTCGTGACTACTCACATTATCAAGGAACTATATTCATAGTTCCTTGACAATGTGAGTAGTCACGAAAGCGATTGGAATTTCACTACTCTTTCATAGTGGTTGTTTTGCATATATATATATATATATATATATATATATATATATATATATATATATATATGTGTGTGTGTGTGTGTGTGTGTGTGTGTGTGTGTGTGTGTGTGTGTGTGTGTGTGTGTGTGTGTGTGTGTGTGTGTGTGTGTGTGTTTAAAATACTGCTCGTTGCACTAGTACACCAAACAGGGAGAAGAATGAAATTAACCTAGAGTCATCCACACCAACGTATGTCCTTGGGTAGCGAGTACAACATCCAGTTCCGCTGGGTGCGCTACTGTTAATGATTCTGTGGTCCCGTGGATTAAGGCGTCATGAGTTTTCGCCCACCATGAGGCAGGCCAAAGCAGCATGAGTTCGACTCCTTGACTAGTCACACTGTTGTCATTGATCAATACCACTTGTTCGTGGGTACAGTACTATATATGTATATATATATATATATATATATATATATATATATATATATATATATATATATATTTATATATATGGAACATCAGTTTACGAACGTACCGAACCCTGAACAAACTGGAGTCCAAACAATTTTGTTCACAAAAAATTGGCCCGGTCTTTGAACGTTTTTCTGGAATCCGAACACACTGACTTATTGAAAATTCTGTTGTAAAAAATACTACACATCACAGAGACTTTTGAAAGAATTAGTTTAACATCCTCCTGTGTGAGTGAGGCTGATAATTAAAGCCTGGGAAATTCTGTTTCAGATATCGAAATGTTTGCAGTTCGAAAACCACCTAGGAACCAATTAAGTACAAACACCGAGGTTCCACTGCATATATCCTGTGGTGTGTTTCCTGAATTTGAAGATATCGCTCTCACGTTCTCAGTGTCTCATGCACATTCTTTTATATGTTGAATGTTTGTCAGTCCACGGAAACATGGGTCTCTTTGTCAGTTTGTTTCTCCCTTGTTTGACTCGCCCATCCGGCCAGGCCAGGAAGCCGGACCAGCGAAGAGCCTGATACATAACCCTTGACATTAGTGTATAATTTTAAAAGAGTTTAGGAACTATTTGGGATAAAATATCGCCGAGCCATTTTTCACACCTGTTCCACCGTGACCGCGACCTGCTGTTGTTGTTGTTGTTGCTTTTGTTGTTGTTGTTGTTGTGGCTGCTGCTGTTGTTGGTTGTTGTAGATATTAGTGATGTTGTTGTTGTTGTTGTTGTTGTTGTGGTGGAGATGTGGTGGCGATGTTGTAGTAGTAGTAGTACTACTACTACTACCTCTATTATTAACAGTATTACTACTACTACTACTATTGCTACTACTATTACTACTACTATTACTACTACTTCTACTACTATTACTACTACTGTTACTACTACTATTACTATTGCTACTACTATTATTTCTTCTATTACTACTTCTACTACTATTTCTACTACTGTTACTACTACTACTATTACTACTACGATTACTATTACTAATACTATTACTACTTCTATTACTACTTTTAATACTATTACTACTACTGTTACTAGTACTATTACTAATACTATTACTATTACTACTACTATTACTACTACTGTTACTATTACTATTGCTATTACTTTTACTACTATTGCTACTACTACTATTACTACTACTACTATTACTAATATTACTAATAATAATAGCATTGTTACTACTACTACCACCAAACAGCGCCTCCCTACTGTTGAATTCAATAAGTGGACGATCAAACAGTGCCTCCGTACTGTTGAACTCAAGAGTTGAACTGTTCAACAGTGATCTCGTCCTGTTGGCAGCTGCTTCAAACAGTATTTCCTCTGACCATCAAGGCAAGAAATTTGTAATGTGAAGCAGCTGGAGTCTCCTGTTATGGTGTGAAAGTGACGATTGTACAGTCATCTTAGTTGCTTCAAAAATGTCTAAGAACCATAGCAGAACTTCTGCAGAACTGAATTTCTCCATAACTGCTACAGAACTGCTGAGCTTTTCGAGAAATACTTTAGTACTGCTACTAGACCGGAACCAGATTTTCACCAGGGCTGTTGCTGGATTGTTGCAGCACTGTTAGAGTACTGCTGCAGAATAGCTGCAGGGCTGCTGCAGGATTCCTCCACGACTGCTTCAGGACTGATGAATTACTACTGTATGACTCCTGCAGGACTCCTCCAGGACTGTTGCAAGACTCCTCCAGGACTGTTGCAGGACTCCTCCAGGACTGTTGCAGAACTGCTGTACGACTGTTGCACGACTGCAGCACGACTGCTGTAAGACTGCTGTACGACTGTTGCAGAACTACTGCACGACTGCTCGAGGGCCGTCAAGTTAAAGCGCTCTTTAGGACTCTCTCATTGTATTTACACAGGTATATATATATATATATATATATATATATATATATATATATATATATATATATATATATATATATATATATATATATATATATATATATATATATATATATATATATATATATAAATATATATATATTACACATCGGCTGTTTCCCACCGAGGCAGGGTGACCCGAAAAACAGAAACTTTCATCGTCATTCATTCCATCACTGTCTTGTCAGAGGCGAGCTTACACTACAGTTATAAAACTGCAACATTAACACACCTCTTTCAGAGTGCCGGCACTGTACTTTCCATCTCCAAGAATCAAGTCCTGCCTGCCGATTTCCCTGAATCCCTTCATATATGTTACCTTGCTTACACTCCAACAGCACGTCAAGTCCTAAAAACCATTTGTCTCCATTTGTTCCTATCTAACTCGCTCACGCATGCTTGCTGGAAATCCAAGCCCCTCGCACACAAAACCTCCTATACCCCCCTCCCTCCTACCTTCCCTAGGCTGACCCCTACCCTGCCTTCCCTCCATTACAGATTTATACACTCTCGAAGTCATTCTATTCCGTTCCATTCTCTCTACAAGTACAAACCATCTCAATAATCCCTCCTCAGCCCTCTGGATAATAGTTTTGGTAACCCCACACCTCCTCCTAATCTCCAAACTACGAATTCTCTGCATTATATTCACACCACGCATTGCCCTCTGTGGCATGCAAAGAATACTTAACGCTTTATTCAGTGCATGTACACTCTTCCATATAGGCTGCCTCCCAACCAGCTAACCGGGTGCGAAAGGATTAATGATCTTTTGGGGTCTCATCGTTAAATCAATACCTTGTTTCATTAACCAATTACAGACAAAACTGCCAAGTGCTGAGACGTTGTGGTGTCACTTGCGGTCAACATTTGGGAAATTCGCCTCTAGCTGGTTGAAGCACGGTTCTCTTTCTCAGGCTGATGTCTCTGCCTCTATTACTGTATGGTACATTTATACTCCATTCTTGTACATAGTGCACATAAGTGTACATATTATATATAATTGGTGAGGGAAAATACAAGTTAAAGACTACTGCTGTGTTTATTTTCGCTCCAAGCCCATTACAACCAGGTCAACAGGCCAATCATTACCGGTATGCTTATTACCCTCAGACATGACATCTCCACTGCCTCCAGCCTTCTTCTTGTTGCGACATTCACAACCCATGCCTCACACCCATACAAGACCGTTGGTTTGAGTATACTCTCATACATTCCCCTCTATGCTTTCATGGATAAAGTTCTTTGTCTCCGCAGACACCTCAGTGCATCACTCACCTTTTACTCCTCGTCAATTTTATGATTTACCTCATCTCTCATAGACCCATCTGAAGACACGTCCACTCCCAAATATCTGAATACATTTACCTACTCCATACTTTCTCCCTCCAATCTGATATCCAATTTTCCATTACCTATTTTTTTGTTATCCTCATCACCTTACTCTTCCCTATATTCACTTTTAATTTCCTTCTTTTACATACCCTACCAAACTCATCCACCAACCTCGGCAACTTCTCTTCAGAATCTCCCAAAAACAACGTGTCATCAGCAAAAAGCAACTGTGACAACTCCCACTTTGTGTTAGATTCTTTATCTTTTAACCCCACATCTCTTGCCAACACCCGAGCATTCACTTCGATTACAACTCCATCTATAAATATATTGAACAACAATGGTGACATCACACATCCCTATCTAAGACCGACTTTTAAATAGAAACAATCTCCCTCTTGCCTACATTATCTAACCTGAGCCTCACTATCCTCGTAAAGACTCTTCACTGCTTCCAATAACCTACCTCCTATTCCATACATTTGCAGCATATGCCACATAGACCCCCCCCACCCCACCCACACTATCATACGCCTTTTCCAAATCCATAATTGAAACGAAAACCTCTTTACCCTTATCTAAATACTGTTCACCAATATGTTTCACTGCAAACACTTGTCTACACACCCCCTACCCATCCTAAAGCCTTCCTGTTCATCTGCTATCTTGCTCTCCATCTTGCTCTTAATTAATTCTTTCAATAATAACTCTACCATACACTTTCCTAGGTATACTAACCAGAATTATTCCCTTATAATTTTTACACTCTTTTGTCCCCTTTGCCTTTATTCAAAGGAACTATGCATGCTCTCTGTCAATCCCTTGGTACCTTTCCCTCTTCCACACATTTATTAAATAAAATTATTAACCACTCCAAAACTATATCCCCAAATGTTTTTAACATTTCTATCTTTATCCCATCAATCCCGGCTGCCTAACCCCCTCTCATTCTACCCACTGCCCCACGCACTTCTCCCACACTCACAACTGGTTCTTCCTCACTTCTATAAGATGTTATTCCTCCTTGCCATATACACAAAATCACAGATTCCCTATCTTCATCAAAATATTCCCTTCATCTTCCCGATTCCTCTAATTCTCCATTTAAGAACTCTTCTCTCTTATTTTAACTAAAAAATCCATTCGTTTCTTAGGCTTTCTCAGCTTATTAATCTCACTACAAAATTTTTTCTTATTTTCAACAAAATTTGTTGATAAAATCTCACCCACTCTCTCATTTGCTCTCTTTTTACATTGCTTCAACACTCTTTTCCCTCTCTTATTCTCTCCATACACTCGTCCCTCCTTGCATCACTTCTACTTCGTAAAAACCTCTCACAGGCTAACTTTTTCTGACTTACTACTCTCTTTACATCATCATTCCACCAATCGCTCTTCTTCCCTCCCCCACCCACTTTCCTGTAACCACAAACTTCTACTGAACACTCTAACACTATATTCTTAAACTTACCCCATACATCTTCTACCCCATTGACTATACTCTCACTAGCCCATCTGTCCTCCAACAGTTGTTTATATCTTACCCTAATGCCTCCTCCATTAGTTTATAAACCTTCATCTCTCTCTTACTTGCTGCTTCCATTTTCCTTGTATCAAATCTACCTTTTACTCTCACTGTAACTTCAGCTAAAAACTGATCTGAAATATTTGTGGCCCCTCTATAAACATGTATATCCCAAAGTCAACCATGCAGCCTTTTATCTACCAATACGTTGTTCAACAAACTACTCTCATTACCCCCTATATCATATCTTTTATACTTATTTATACTCTCTTTCTTAAAATATGTGTTACCTATAACCAAACCCCTTTCTATACAAAGCTCAGTCAAATGCTCCCCATTATCATTTACACATGGCACCAAATACTTAATCACCACACCCTCTCTAAATGCTTCTCCTACTTTAGCATTTAGGTCCCCTACCACAATTACTCTCTCACTTGGCTCAAAAGTTCCTACACATTCGCTTAACATCTCCCTGAGGTACGTTTATTGTCTTCTCTAAGAATGAGGGTCCCCAGTCCAGTTATAGAGGTGGTACCTCCCTATATTATATTATACATATATATATATATATATATATATATATATATATATATATATATATATATATATATATATATATATATATATATATATATATATATATATATAAATATATATATATATATATATATATATATATATATATATATATATATATATATATATATATATATATATATATACATACATATATATATATATATATATATATATATATATATATATATATATATATATATATATATATATATATATATATATATATATATATATGTCGTGCCGAATATGTAAAACTGGTCAATTAGCAAGAACTCACTTAAAATTAAGTCCTTTTTAAAATTTTCTCCCAAACGTTTAAAGATATATTTTTTTCATTAATATTAATGTAAAAATTTTTAATTTTGCTCCAAAAGAATCTTAGAAAACTTACCTAACCTTATTATAACAAGAACAATTTATTTTAGCCTAACCCAACTATATATATATTTTAGATTTGTTTACAATAATTTAATACTAAACAAACACAGTGAAATATATTTTTTCCGTTAGGTTCAGAATGATTTTGGCGAAATTATTGCATACACAAATTTTCACTTGTCCTATATTGCAAGATGAGCGTTGCTATTTAAGCCAAGATCGCAAGTTCTGCCTATTCGGCACGACATATATATATATATGTATATACATGTCGTGCCGAATAGGCAGAACTTGCGATCTTGGCTTAAATAGCAACGCTCATCTTGCCATATAGGACAAGTGAAAATTTGTGTATGCAATAATTTCGCCAAAATCATTCTGAACCTAACTAAAAAAAATATATTTCACTGTGTTTGTTTAGTATTAAATTATTGTAAACAAATCTAAAATATATTTAGTTGGGTTAGGCTAAAATAAATTGTTCTTGTTATTACAAGGTTAGGTAAGTTTTCTAAGATTCTTTAGGAGCAAAATTAAAATTTTTTGCATTAACATTAATGAAAAAAATATATCTTTAAACGTATAAGAGAAAATTTTAGAAAGGACTTAATTTTAAATGAGTTCTTGCTAATTGACCAGTTTTGCATATTCGGCACGACATATATATATATATATATATATATATATATATATATATATATATATATATGTATATATATATATATGTATATATATATATGTATATATATATATATATATGTATATATATATATATATATGTATACAAAACAACCACTCTGAAAGAATAGAGAAATTCCAAGCGCTTTCGTGACTACTCACATTATCAAGGAACTATGAAAGTGAAGCATCCAAGGAAGCTATATAAGGGGTCGGCCAGCACCTCACTATCAGATCCCACAACGGTTAAACACGTGACGTGCGGCGAGCCAACTTGGATAGGTCCTTTGCAAAACTCACCCCCAAGCTATTTATTTGTCCAGTGTATTATTAAATTCTTCCCAAATTCTATTAATTATAAATGGATCTAATTTATATAAACCAAAGGAAATATTCATATTATTGTCAAAACTGCTTTTTATGAAACAAGATTCAATTATATTCCTGTCGACCATGGACTTGCTTGATACTACTTTCTCAACTTTTTGAAAATCAATTGAGAAAGTAGTATCAAGCAAGTCCATGGTCGACAGGAATATAATTGAATCTTGTTTCATAAAAAGTAGTTTTGACAATAATATGAATATTTCCTTTGGTTTATATAAATTAGATCCATTTATAATTAATAGAATTTGGGAAGAATTTAATAATACACTGGACAAATAAATAGCTTGGGGGTGAGTTGTGCAAAGGACCTATCCAAGTTGGCTCGCCGCGCGTCACGTGTTTAACCGTTGTGCGATCTGATAGTGAGGTGCTGGCCGACCCCTTATATAGCTTCCTTGGATGCTTCACTTTCATAGTTCCTTGATAATGTGAGTAGTCACGAAAGCGCTTGGAATTTCTCTATTCTTTCAGAGTGGTTGTTTTGCATATTTTGAAATCACCTGTTTACTGTGATCTTATTGCATATATATATATATATATGTATGTATGTATGTATGTACATGTCGTGCCGAATAGGCAGAACTTGCGATCTTGGCTTAAATAGCAACGCTAATCTTGCCATATAGGACAAGTGAAAATTTGTGTATGCAATAATTTCGCCAAAATCATTCTGAACCTAACGAAAAAAATATATTTCACTGAGTTTGTTTAGTATTAAATTATTTTAAACAAATCTGAAATATATATAGTTGGGTTAGGCTAAAATAAATTGTTCTTATTATAATAAGGTTAGGTAAGTTTTCTAAGATTCTTTTGGTGCAAAATTAAAATTTTTTACATTAACATTAATGAATAAAATATATCTTTAAACGTATAAAAGAAAATTTTAGAAAGGACTTAATTTTAAATGAGTTCTTGTTAATTGACCAGTTTTACATAATCGGCACGACATATATATATATATATATATATATATATATATATATATATATATATATATATATATATATATATATATATATATATATATATATATATATATATATATATATATATATATATATATATATATATATATATATATATATATATATATATATATATATATATGTATGTATATAGTATATATATATAGTATATATATATAGTAGTAGGTTGGTAGACAGTAACCACCCAGGGAAGTACTACCGTCCTGCCAGATGACTATGAAACAGAAACCTGTAACTGTTTTGCATGATGGTAGGATTGCTGGTTTTTTTTTCTGTCCCATAAACACGCTAGATAACAGGGATATCTTGCTACTCCTATTTACACTTTGGTCACACTTCACAGACACGCACATGCATATATATATATACATACATCTAGGTTTTTCTCCTTTTTCTAAATAGCTCTTGTTCTTCTTTATTTCTTCTATTGTCCATGGGGAAGTGGAAAAGAATCTTTCCTCCGTAAGCCATGCGTGTCGTATGAGGCGACTAAAATGCCGGGAGCAATAGGCTAGTAACCCCTTCTCCTGTAGACATTTACTAAAAAAGAGAAGAAGAAAAACTTTATAAAACTGGGATGCTTGAATGTGTGTGGATGTAGTGCGGATGACAAGAAACAGATGATTGCTGATGTTATGAATGTAAAGAAGTTGGATGTCCTGGCCCTAAGCGAAACAAAGCTGAAGAGGGTAGGGGAGTTGCGGTGGGGGGAAATAAATGGGATTAAATCTGGAGTATCTGAGATAGTTAGAGCAAAGGAAGGGGTAGCAATAATGTTGAATGATCAGTTATGGAAGGAGAAAAGAGAATATGAATGTGTAAATTCAAGAATTATGTGGGTTAAAGTAAAGGTTGGATGCGAAAAGTGGGTCATAATAAGCGTGTATGCACCTGGAGAAGAGAGGAATGTAGAGAAGAGAGAGAGATTTTGGAAGATGTTAAGTGAATGTATAGGAGCCTTTGAACCAAGTGAGAGAGTAATTGTGGTAGGGGATCAGAATGCTAAAGTAGGAGAAACTTTTAGAGAGTGTGTGGTAGGTAAGTTTGGGTGCCAGGTGTAAATGATAATGGGAGCCCTTTGATTGAACTTTGTATAGAAAGGGGTTTAGTTATAGGTAATACATATTTTAAGAAAAAGAGGATAAATAAGTATACAAGATATGATGTAGGGCGTAATGACAGTAGTTTGTTGGATTATGTATTGGTGGATAAAAGACTGTTGAGTAGACTTCAGGATGTACATGTTTATAGAGGGGCCATAGATATATCAGATCACTTTCTAGTTGTAGCTACACTGAGAGTAAAAGGTACATGGGATACAAGGAGAATAGAAGCATCAGGGAAGAGAGAGGTGAAGGTTTATAAACTAAAAGAGGAGGCAGTTAGGGTAAGATATAAACAGCTATTGGAGGATAGATGGGCTAATGAGAGCATAGGAAATGGGGTCGAAGAGGTATGGGGTAGGTTTAAAAATGTAGTGTTAGAGTGTTCAGCAGAAGTTTGTGGTTACAGGAAAGTGGGTGCGGGAGGGAAGAGGAGCGATTGGTGGAATGATGATGTAAAGAGAGTAGTAAGGGAGAAAAAGTTAGCATATGAGAAGTTTTTGCAAAGTAGAAGTGATGCAAGGAGGGAAGAGTATATGGAGAAAAAGAGAGAGGTTAAGAGAATGGTGAAGCAATGTAAAAATAGAGCAAATGAGAGAGTGGGTGAGATGTTATCAACAAATTTAGTTGAAAATAAGAAAAAGTTTTGGAGTGAGATTAACAAGTAAAGGAAGCCTAAAGAACAAATGGATTTGTCAGTTAAAAATAGGAGAGGAGTGTTATTAAATGGAGAGTTAGAGGTATGGGGAAGATGGAGGGAATATTTTGAGGAATTGTTAAATGTTGATGAAGATAGGGAAGCTGTGATTTCGTGTATAGGGCAAGGAGGAATAACATCTTGTAGGAGTGAGGAAGAGCCAGTTGTGAGTGTGGGAGAAGTTCGTGAGGCAGTAGGTAAAATGAAAGGGGGTAAGGCAGCCGGGATTGATGGGATAAAGATAGAAATGTTAAAAGCAGGTGGGGATATAGTTTTGGAGTGGTTGGTGCAATTATTTAATAAATGTATGGAAGAGGGTAAGATACCTAGGGATTGGCAGAGAGCATGCATAGTTCCTTTGTATAAAGGCAAAGGTGACAAAAGAGAGTGCAAAAATTATAGGGGGATAAGTCTGTTGAGTATACCTGGTTAAGTGTATGGTAGAGTTATTATTGAAAGAATTAAGAGTAAGATGGAGAATAGGATAGCAGATGAACAAGGAGGCTTTAGGAAAGGTAGTGGGTGTGTGGACCAGGTGTTTACAGTGAAACATATAAGTGAACAGTATTTAGATAAGGCTAAAGAGGTCTTTGTGGCATTTATGGAATTGGAAAAGGCATATGACAGGGTGGATAGGGAGGCAATGTGGAAGATGTTGCAGGTGTATGGTGTAGGAGGTAGGTTACTGAAAGCAGTGCAGTTTTTACGAGGATAGTGAGGCTCAAGTTAGAGTATGTAGGAAAGAAGGAAATTATTTCCCAGTAAAAGTAGGCCTTAGACAAGGATGTGTGATGTCACCGTGGTTGTTTAATATATTTATAGATGGGGTTGTAAGAGAAGTAAATGCGAGGTTCTTGACAAGAGGCGTGGAGTTAAAAGATAAAGAATCACACATAAAGTGGGAGTTGTCAAAGTTGCTCTTTGCTGATGACACTGTGCTCTTGGGAGATTCTGAAGAGAAGTTGCAGAGATTGGTGGATGAATTTGGTAGGGTGTGCAAAAGAAGGAAATTAAAAGTGAATACAGGAAAGAGTAAGGTTATGAGGATAACAAAAAGATTAGGTGATGAAAGATTGGATATCAGATTGGAGGGAGAGAGTATGGAGGAGGTGAATGTATTCAGATATTTGGGAGTGGACGTGTCAGCGGATGGGTCTATGAAGGATGAGGTGAATCATAAAATTGATGAGGGGAAAAGGGTGAGTGGTGCACTTAGGAGTCTGTGGAGACAAAGAACTTTGTCCTTGGAGGCAAAGAGGGGAATGTATGAAAGTATAGTTTTACCAACGCTCTTACATGGGTGTGAAGCATGGGTGATGAATGTTGCAGCGAGGAGAAGGCTGGAGGCAGTGGAGATGTCATATCTGAGGGCAATATGTGGTGTGAATATAATGCAGAGAATTCGTAGTTTGGAAGTTAGGAGGAGGTGCGGGATTACCAAAACTGTTGTCCAGAGGGCTGAGGAAGGGTTGTTGAGGTGGTTCGGACATGTAGAGAGAATGGAGCGAAACAGAATGACTTCAAGAGTGAATCAGTCTGCAGTGGAAGGAAGGCGGGGTAGAGGTCGGCCTAGGAAAGGTTGGAGGGAGGGGGTAAAAGAGGTTTTTATGTGCGAGGGGCTTGGACTTCCAGCAGGCATACGTGAGCGTGTTTGATAGGAGTGTATGGAGACGAATGGTTTTTAATACTTGACGTGCTGTTGGAGTGTGAGCAAAGTAACATTTATGAAGGGGTTCAGGGAAACCGGCATGCCGGACTTGAGTCCTGGAGATGGGAAGTACAGTGCCTGCACTCTGAAGGAGGGGTGTTAATGTTGCAGCTTAAAAACTGTAGTGTAAAGCACCCTTCTGGCAAGACAGTGATGGAGTGAATGATGGTGAAAGTTTTTCCTTTTCGGGCCACCCTGCCTTGGTGGGAATCGGCCGGTGAGATAATAAAAAAATAATAAAAAATATATATGTATATGAATATGTATATATATATATACATATATATATATATATATATATATATATATATATATATATATATATATATATATATATATATATATATATATATATATATATATATATATATATATATTAGACCGTTATTTAGCACGATTTGAATACAGCACGATTGAAGAATTGCGGAACAATTTCATGTAACACATCGTATGATGAATTTAACATGGTTCAGTTAGCGGGAAGGTAAAAAAAAACTTCCCTTTTCCTCAAGCGGCCGCCTTGTTGTGGTTAAGCTGGGGAGACCTACCCCCCATCCCGACACCGCCCCACCATCAAAGCATTCGTACTTCATACATGTCCAATCCAACTTCTCTTCTACAAGCTTGTGATTGTGAATTGTGTTTTGATCTTTTAACTGCTATACCTTGTATCTACCAAGCAATCATGACTCCCAGTAAGCATACCAGTGTTGCTCAAAGTTGCAAGAAGAGGTGTAAACATTCAAATCTTAGAAATAACGATGGAAACAAAGATATTAGACAAGACATCCTGTGGCCAAAATGAAGTGTTACTTTGTACACATAAAAAAAGGTAAACATAAGTTTGTGTGACTGACTGACTGCTTACCAAATGACTGAGTGACTGACTTACTGAGTGACTTGACTGACTTACTGAATGACTTGACTGACTTACTGAATGACTTGACTGACTTACTGAATGTCTTGACTGACTTACTGAATGACTTGACTGCCTTAATAAATGACTTGATGGACTGAATGACCAAGTTTGACACTCCATCAACTTCAGTACCAGAACCTCTACCATCCACCTCAGCCCAGTAGGACCACAACATAACTCTCCACTCTCTTCACAATCATCCACAAACACCAGCACCCACAATTTAAAGTAAGAAATTCTATTATTTCTGTTACATTTGTAGTCTTAAGCAGTAAAAACAACATAATACATCACAACAATGAACTACAATTACATATTTACTTTTATTTTTGTAAGATGTGGAGGCCTAAAAAAAAGTTGTTTGGCTTTTTTGGGGTTCTCAGGAACGTAACCCTTTTTTTCCATAAATTCTTCAGTTCATGTACAACGGTTTTACCTAACACAGTGTTTTCAGGAGCATAACTACAGTGTTAAATGACGGTCTACTGTAAATACATACATACATATATATATATATATATATATATATATATATATATATATATATATATATATATATATATATATATATATATATATACATATATATATATATATATATATATATAGATATATATATATATATATATATATATATATATATATATATATATATATATACAATTGTGACCACGAACTAGTGGTATTGATCATTAACAACACGGCACGAGCCAAGGACTCGAACCCATGCTGCTTTGGCCTGCCTCATGGTGCGCAAAAACACATGACGCCCTTATCCACTGAACCATACGATCCTTAAGACTAGAATGAAATTAGCCTAGTGTCATCCACACCATCGTGTGTCCTTGGGTAGGGAGTACCACATCCAGTTCCGCTGGATACCCTACTCTTAAGGATCGTATGGTTCAGTGGATAAGGGCGTCATGTGTTTTCGCCCACCATGAGGCAGGCCAAAGTAGCATGGGTTCAAGTCCTTGGCTAATGCAGTGCTGTTATTGATATATATATATATATATATATATATATATATATATATATATATATATATATATATATATATATATATATATATATATATATATATATATATGCCATGCCTAATAAGTAAAACCGGTCAATTGGTAAGAATTTTAGTTTTTATTAACACATCAGCCGATTCCCACCAAGGCAGGGTGGCCCGAAAAAGAAAAGCTTTCATCATCATTCACTCCATCACTGTCTTGCCAGAAGGGTGCTTTACACTACAGTTATAAAACTGCAACATTAACACCCCTCCTTCAGAGTGCAGACACTGTACTTCCCATCTCCAGGACTCAAGTCCAGCCTGCCAGTTTCCCTGAATCCCTTCATAAATGTTACTTTGCTCACACTCCAACAGCACGTCAAGTATTAAAAACCATTTGTCTCCATTCACTCCTATCAAATATGCTCATGCACGATTGCTGGAAGTCCAAGCCCCTCGCACACAAAACATCCTTTACCCCCTCCCTCCAACCCTTCCTAGGCTGACTCCTACCCCGCCTACCCTCCACTACAGATTTATACACTCTCGAAGTCATTCTGTTTTGTTCCATTCTCTCTACATGTCCGAACCACCTCAACAACCCCTCCTCAGCCCTCTGGATAATAGTTTTGGTAATCCCACACCTTCTCCTAATTTCCGAACTACGAATTCTCTGCATTATATTCACACCATACATTGCCCTCAGACATGACATCTCCACTGCCTCCAGCCTTCTCCTCATTGCAACATTCATCACACATGCTTCACACCCATACAAGAGTGTTGGTTCAACTATACTCTCATACATTCCCCTTTTTGCTTCCACCGACAAAGTTCTTTGTCTCCACAGACTCCTAAGTGCACCACTTACCCTTTTCCCCTCATCAATTCTGTGATTCACCTCATCTTTCATAGACCCATCTGCTGACACTTCAACTCCCAAATATCTGAATACATTCACCTCCTCCATACTCTCTCCCTCCAATCTGATATCCAATCTTCCGTTACTTATTTTTTTAGTTATCCTCATCACCTTACTTTTCCCTATATTCACTTTTAATTTCCATCTTTTATTCACTCATCAACCAACCTGTTCAACTTCTCTTCAGAATCTCCCAAAAACACCGTGTCATCAGCAAAAAGCAACTTTGACAACTCCCACTTTGCGTTAATTTTTTTATCTTTTAACTTCACACGTCTTGCCAAAACCCGAGCATTCACTTCTCTTACAACTTCATCTATAAATATGTAATAAAGTTGGTAGAATTTCCGACAATATGTAAAGTAAAAGGACACAAGTGCAACTATGTGACATTTTATTGTGGCAACGTTTCGCTCTCCAGGAGCTCTATCAAGCCATTACAAACAATACATGGACACAGAGGGTATATAAAGGCTCAGAGTGAGGTGCAATACTAGTGAGGTACCATTTCGATGTTCACTAGTGGTAGTAGTAGTAGTAGTGACAAAAGTAATACGATATGGTAGAGCAATTAATTCGTACATGAGTGAAAGGATATAAAAGCTATTACTTGGGTAACATAAAAATAGGTTGGACAAATATAGACTGGAAAGAGGCAGGTTGTTTCAGTGTTCACTCTCTGTAATGTGCTTTGTGTAGTATAACAGGAGAGACTATGTGATGGCAGGGTTTACTGTTTTCAGGAGGATTCTTGCTAAGACTTCGGAGATGGTGAAGCTGCCGTTGTTTTGTTTAATTGTATTCGAAACAGCGATCAGTGCTGATTCGAGGCACTTGCGTCTGCAGAAATTAGTTTCTTTGATCACTAATTGGGCGTCTCTGAATTTCATGAGATGATTGGTGGAATTTCGGTGTTGTACACAGGCGTTGTTCAAGTTATCGTTCCAACATGCGTAAATGTGTTCATTGAGGCGAGTGTCAAGGTTTCTTGCTGTTTCACCTTCGTAAATCTTGTCACAGCCTCCACAGGGTATAGTGTAAACTCCTGCATTGACTGGTTCGTGGTGCTTGGATTTTGTCCTGGTTAGATCCTTTATTGAAGTGCTAGAAGCGATGGCGACTCTGGTGTTAGCTTGTGAAAGTACTTTTGAGACGTTCAGTGCAACCTGGCTGTTGGGAAGAATTATAACTTTGTTGGGAGTGGTGTTGATGCGTGGAGAATTAATGATCTGAAGAGCTCTTTTCTTGCAGTCTTTGATGAAAAAAGAAGGAAAATGTAACTCAGTGAATGTTTGGTGAATGTATGTACATTCCTCATCAAGAAACTCAGGACTACAAATTCGGTATGCTCTTAGGAAAAACCCGATGTTGATGCCTCTTTTGGTCTTGGTATCTTGACTGGAATAGAAGTGTGTGAGATCATTTTTATTGGTAGGTTTCCGATAAACTTGAAATCTTAGGTTGTTGTCTACTTTGTGAATGAGGACGTCGAGGAAAGGTAACTTGTCATTGGACTCTTCTTCTAGTGTAAACTGGATCGCCGGTTCAACTGCGTTGAGACTTGCCTGAAGATTCCGTACATCAAAATGTTTGGGAGTTATTACGAGGACGTCGTCCACGTAACGTAACCAAGTATTGTCGGTAATTCTACCAACTTTATTACAATCTGTCGGACACCGCAACATAATGGACATTTCATGCAGACGTTATTTGGACACCCTTCTTCGTGCTCACAGCTATCGCAACAGACACAACTTCCTACAAGATTGCCTGGCAGAGAAGGTGATCCCTAAGTCTACTCCTGCACAACTCTCCAACTCCAAGCACCCCTTCTCTCCAGCTACCCAAGCTTACTTAACTGAATGTGCCGAAGAACTTTCTAACATTGCTAAGGAAACCTTTGAAACTGCAAGGAATATGAGGGCCAATCTTCAGATTGACCAACACACTGCTGAGCATATTCTCAGCACAGTCACCACAGCTAACCTCCAACAGAAGATCAAACTCAATCGCAAACTTCAGTACCTCTGCACTAACAGTCGATGGAAGGAAATGGGACGCGAATCCCTGATAAACAACTTATCGTCACGCACCTTAACCGACTACGAGAAACAAGCACTGAGTCTGGGACTCAAATTTACCACCAACATACGCAAACCTAACTATCAACTCAATCTAGTTACCAGGAACCATAGACACAGTGACAGCAACTTCCAGAAGGGTTATATACAGGGCCTTCTCACTGCAGCTTTATGTGAACCTTCTTCTTCTAATCTTCCTAGACGATACATCACTGCCCTTAAGAACCTCGCCAACGACCCCAACATTATCGTCACCACCGCCGACAAAGGAGGTGGAGTCGTCATACTACAACACTAAAATGATGAACCTTTTGAATGATCAATCTACATACGAACCCATCAGCACTCAACAGTGGGAGACGCTCACCAAAGATTTTCTATACAAAACCAGACAAGTACTCAAACGCACTAGAGAAGGGAAGAAACTTCTGTACTTGTTACCAAGCAACCCTAAACCAGCACACATGTATGGTTTACCCAAGACCCATAAACACAATATTCCTCTCAGACCAATCACGTCTGGAATAGGCAGTGCTCCACACAAACTAGCCGGAGTTCTTGCCAAACATCTTTCCTGCTTTCTGGGGACCATCAGCCCCGCTCA
The DNA here is from genome assembly GCF_038502225.1 of Cherax quadricarinatus. Taxonomy (NCBI): domain Eukaryota; kingdom Metazoa; phylum Arthropoda; class Malacostraca; order Decapoda; family Parastacidae; genus Cherax; species Cherax quadricarinatus. The sequence continues at coordinate 42,067,730 of NC_091297.1, forward strand.
TCTTAAACACTCAGGCGACCTTCTCAACCGCATCCGAAACCTCTCCATCCGTAACAAGAAACTAAGCAGTTTGGATGTGACTTCCCTCTTCACAAAAGTACCTACCAAAAAAGCCATCGAGGTTCTACGACGTAAAGTCAATCAGGACCTTAATCTTCCTCTACCTCCCAGAGATTTTGTTGACTTGATTGAACTCTGTGTTAATTTCAACTGTTTTTCTTTCAATAACAAGCTCTACAAACAAACCTACGGCATGGGAATGGGGTCCCCCATCAGTGCCGTCCTAGCCAACTTATACATCGAACACCTAGAGTCCGAACACTTCGCCAACATCATCCCTTCAAGCGTCACTTGGTTACGTTACGTGGACGACGTCCTCGTAATAACTCCCAAACGTTTTGATGTACGGAATCTTCAGGCAAGGCTCAACGCAGTTGAACCGGCGATCCAGTTTACACTAGAAGAAGAGTCCAATGACAAGCTACCTTTCCTCGACGTCCTCATTCACAAAGTAGACAACAACCTAAGATTTCAAGTTTATCGGAAACCAACCAATAAAAATGATCTCACACACTTCTATTCCAGTCAAGATACCAAGACCAAAAGAGGCATCAACATCGGGTTTTTCCTAAGAGCATACCGAATTTGTAGTCCTGAGTTTCTTGATGAGGAATGTACATACATTCACCAAACATTCACTGAGTTACATTTTCCTTCTTTTTTCATCAAAGACTGCAAGAAAAGAGCTCTTCAGATCATTAATTCTCCACGCATCAACACCACTCCCAACAAAGTTATAATTCTTCCCAACAGCCAGGTTGCACTGAACGTCTCAAAAGTACTTTCACAAGCTAACACCAGAGTCGCCATCGCTTCTAGCACTTTAATAAAGGATCTAACCAGGACAAAATCCAAGCACCACGAACCAGTCAATGCAGGAGTTTACACTATACCCTGTGGAGGCTGTGACAAGATTTACGTAGGTGAAACAGCAAGAAACCTCGACACCCGCCTCAATGAACACATTTACGCATGTAGGAACGATAACTTGAACAACGCCTGTGTACAACACCGAAATTCCACCAATCATCTCATGAAATTCAGAGACGCGATCAAAGAAACTAATTTCTGCAGACGCAAGTGCCTCGAATCAGCACTGATCGCTGTTTCGAATACAATTAAACAAAACAACGGCAGCTTCACCATCTCCGAAGTCTTAGCAAGAATCCTCCTGAAAACAGTAAACCCTGCCATCACGTAGTCTCTCCTGTTATACTACACAAAGCACATTACAGAGAGTGAACACTGAAACAACCTGCCTCTTTCCAGCCTATATTTGTCCAACCTATTTTTATGTTACCCAAGTAATAGCTTTTATATCCTTTCACTCATGTACGAATTAATTGCTCTAATATATTGTATTACTTTTGTCACTACTACTACTACTACTACCACTAGTGAACATCGAAATGGTACCTCACTAGTATTGCACCTCACTCTGAGCCTTTATATACCCTCTGTGTCCATGTATTGTTTGTAATGGCTTGATAAAGCTCCTGGAGAGCGAAACGTTGCCACAATAAAATGTCACATTAGTTGCACTTGTGTCCTTTTACTTTACATCTATAAATATATTGAACAACCACTGTGACATCACACATCCTTGTCTAAGGCCTACTTTTACTGGGAAATAATCTCCCTCTCTCCTACATACTCTAACCGGAGCCTCACTATCCTCGTAAAAACTCTTCACTGCTTTCAGTAACCTACCTCCTATACCATACACCTGCAACATCTGCCACGTTGCTCCCCTATCCACCCTGTCGTATGCCTTTTATAAATCCATAAATGCCACAAAAACCTCTTTACCCTTATCTAAATACTATTAACCTACATGTTTCCCTGTAAACACTTGGTCTACACACCCCCTACCTTTCCTAAAGCCTCCTTGTTCATCTGCTATCCTACTCTCTGTCTTACTCTTAATTCTTTCAATAATAACCCTACCATACACTTTACCAGGTATACTCAACAGATTTATTCCCCTTTAATTTTTGCACTCTCTTTTATCCCCTTTGCCTTTATTCAAAGGAACTACGCATGCTCTCTGCCAATCCCTATGTATCTTGCCCTCTTCCATACATTTTTTAAATAGTAGCACCAACCAATCCAAAACTATATCCCTTCCTGCCTTTAACATTCTATCTTTATCCCATCAATCCCAGCTGCCTTACCCCCTTTCATTCCACCCACTGCCTCACGAGCTTTCCCCACACTCACAACTGGCTCATCCTCACTCCTACAAGATGTTATTCCTCCTTGCCCTATACACGAAATCACAGCTTCCCTATCTTCATCAACATTTAACAATTCCTCAAAATATTCCCTCCATCTTCCCCATACCTCTAACTCTTCATTTAATAACTCTCCTCTCCTATTTTTAACTGTCAAATCCATTTGTTTCCTAGGCTTCCTCAACTTGCTAATCTCACTCCAAAACTATTTCTTATTTTCAACAAAATTTATTTATAACATCTCACCCACTCTCTCATTTTCTCTCTTTTTAGATTGCTTCACCACTCTCTTAACCTCTTTTTTTCTCTCCATATATTCTTCCCTCCTTGTATCACTTCTACTTTGTAAAAACCTCACATATGTTGACTTTTTCTCCCTTACTACTCTCTTTACATTATCATTCCACCAATCACTCATCTTCCCTCCCACACCCACTTTCCTGTAACCACAAAATTCTGCTGAACATTCTAACACTACATTAATAAACCTACCCCATACATCTTCGACCCCATTGCCTATACTCTCACTAGCCCATCTGTCCTCCAATAGTTGTTTATATCTTACCCTAACTGCCTCCTCTTTTAATTTATACACCTTCACCTCTCTCTTACTTGCTGCTTCTATTTTCCTTGTATCCGATCTACCTTTTACTCTCATTGTAGCTACAACTAGAAAGTGATCTGATATATCTGTGGCCCCTCTATAAACATGTACATCCTGAAGTCTACTCAACAGTCTTTTATCTATCAATACATAGTCCAACAAACTACTGTCATTACGCCCTATATCGTATCTTGTATACTTATTTGTCCTCTTTTTCTTAAAGTACATATTACTTATAACTAAACCCCTTTCTATACAAAGTTCAATCAAAGGGCTCCCATTATCATTTACACCTGGCACCCCAAACTTACCTATGACACCTCCTCTAAATGTTTCTCCTACTTTAGCATTTAGGTCCCCTGCCACAATTACTCTCTCACTTGGTTCAAAGGTTCCTATACATTCGCTCAACATCTCCAAAAATCTCTCTCTTTCTCTCTCTCTCTCTCTCTCCTCTATACTCCTCTCTTCTCCAGGTGCATACACTCATTTAAAATTAAGTCATTAAAAATTTCTCTTATACGTTTAAAGATATATTTTTTTTTCATTTATGTTAATGTAAAATTTAATAATTTTGTACCATAAGAACCTTGGAAAACTTGCCTTACATTATTACAACAAGCTCAATTTAATTTAACTTAATCCAACTGAATATATTTTAGATAAGTTTACAGTAATTTAATAATAAATGCAATAAAATATATTTTTTTCGTTAGGTTCAGAATGATTTGCGCGGGGGTGGAAAAAATAATGGAAACACCTTCTCATAATAATTTTGTAACGTGTATAAAATCATGAAATTTTGCTATTTTTATGCTTTTATGATTTATTATTAGTTTTACTTGTTCCTTTTTGCTATAAATGTTATTTTTCTACAGATTTATCAAGAGAAATTAATTAAAATCCCTAAAATGACAGATCTGTCAGACTTCATATTACAACCCAGGAGTCCAAATGGCCTGTTATCCTGGGTGTAAAGGGAGCAAAATAAACACAGCAGAAAACTTTTGACTTATACTATCCTTCACCGATTTAGAACAGCAGTATGTACACTATATACACTATGTACAGCAAAAGGTATTAGTGCACTCCACGGTAAACAAGGCAGAATAGAAGCCACAAGAGAGCAGACCGTGCTTCAACCAGCTCTAGAATGGGAATGACAAGGGCAGACAGGAGAGTGGTACCCACATAACCTCTGCGATTGCCAAAACCATCTTCTCATTGGCTGGAACCTGGGTACTGGAACCTGGGAACGACGGGGCCCCATCGTCAACCCTCAGTCCCCTGGTTCGCTAGTTGGGGGAGATAGCCTGTAAATGAGGGTGTGTACATGTGCCGAATAAAGGCTACGTACTCTTTGCATGCCACACCCCCACCCCGAGAAGGCTCAGGATTAGGCTCCCACCTCCCAGTAGTAACCATGCCGCCATGGCACAAAATAATGAGACCGCCTTTCCTCTCAACCATCCAACTCTTAGATAGAGCTCAGCTTATCTCGTGACAAAAAGTCAAACCTTAAACTCAGAATGAGACAGCAGACAGTCGGGCTAGCTTAGGTCCAAGACACGGGCGGACGGTAGCCCGCATCCCCTCACTAAAGAAAAAAAATAATGTAAATACCTAGCATCTTCTCATAATAATTTTGTAACGTGTATAAAATCATGAAATTTTGCTATTTTTATGTTTTTATGATTTATTATTAGTTTTATTATTAGTTGGTGCTCGTATGGGTGGTTGCAGCCTAACGAAAACAGCTGGACTTTTTGGTGTATCAAGAGGTACTGTCTTGAAGGTGATGACATCCTTTGCGAAAGAGGGAAAACCTCTTCATCAAAGAAAAACTCTGGAAGGAAGCGAAAGCTGTCAGATAGGGATTGTTAGAAAGGATCATAAGACTACAGCAGCCAAAATTGCAGCAGAGCTTAATGAACATCTCCATAACCCAGCTTCCACAAAAACTGTAAGAAGGGAGCTTCATAACGCTGGATTTTATGGGAGGGCTGCAATTAGGAAACCCTTACTTTCAAAAACCAATGTTGAAAAGCGTGTAGAGTGGTGTAAAAATCATCAACAATGGTCCTTAGACCAGTGGAAGAATGTCATTTTCTTCGACGAGTCATCTTTCACCTTATTTCCAACTTCAGGCCGAGTATACGTGTGGAGACAACCAAAAGAAGCATATGATCCCGACTGTCTTCTTCCAACTGTTAAACACGGAGGAGGTTCTGTTGTACATAGAGGTCAATTTTCTCAGCGTAAATATATCGATAGGTGTGTACCTCTCTGAGGTATATATACACAGAGAATTCTCTCAGTGTATATACAAAAAAGTACGTTTTTCCCAGCGTATATACAAAGAGGTGTGTATTTCTCAGTGCATATACACAACGTGTGTATTTACGCAGAGACGTATGCATGTACACAAAGACGTGCATTATCTCAGGGAATATACAGAATAAGGTATATGCCCCTTACTGTATAAACGCTGGGAGTTTAATCACTAGAGGCGTACAGGTGACATGGGGCCTTAATGACTCCCGTGTAGTGACTTGGTGGTGTACAGGTGACATTCAGCCTTAATGACCCTCGTGTAGTGACTGGTGGTGTACAGGTGACATTCAGCCTTAATGACCCTCGTGTAGTGAATGAACTTTAAACCCAAGAATTTCCTGATTCTGTCACATTTATTGGAAATTACTGCGTTTCCAAATAAGAGATGAACTTGGTGATCAGGTTTTATCTGAGAAGGCAACTCCAAATACTGAAATCAAAAGCCATTCAGCGGTGTCAAGTAGCTAGTGGCAGATCTGCCGTGTTCTGCAACACGAATGCGAAGAACGAAACATGTAAGGGCCAAGCAACTTTTAGCGTTGCAACGTTTCGTTCTATATACAGTAGAGCTTTATCAAGCCTATTATAAGGCTCTACTTAGATCGAAAAATTTATTGCAATAAATGTTTTTACAGTTGTCCGAACTTTGTAGCTAAAATAAATTCAGTTCTTATTGTTAAGTTTTCGTATCAAAATGTTTCACTTCACTACTTAGAAAAACTCTTGTGTTAGTTTATTCTTCAGAGGTAAAATAACTGAATCATGCTTACTTATCACAGGATGAACTAAAGAAGAAATGGTCTTTCGGATATCTGAAAGGATTTTTTTTATCTTAGGATTCACTAGTTTACAGTGATCCTTTTCTACCTTGACAAATGTGAAGGACTCAGCTGGTGGGTGAACCAGCGGACAACTGACCTTTGAACATGTCATCACCAGACTAAGACCCGTGTCAGGAGTCACCGTGTTGTTTCCTTACGAATGAACGACTAAGATGAGGCGTTTAGTGGCGCAGACACTGTGGTGGGGAGGTAGAGAATCTGGTAGGTGAAACGTCTTTCAAAGGCTTTGCAGATGTTTCTTATTCATTAAGGTGTGTCTGAGGATATGTGAGAGTGAGAATAAGATAACAGATGTTTCATGGTGAAACACTCTCTTGTCGGAGATATTATAGAATTGAAAGTGCAGGAAAGGAAGGGAAGGAGAAGATGACGAGAAAGAAGAGGAAAATGACTATTTATGAATTATTTAGTCTTAGGATCAGCCGTGTTGGATATTCTTATCTATATTAACTCAACTGAATGTGGTTGTAGGAGTCGTGGCTCCTTCTCTCAACTTGTCACTTGTCAGATTCATTCCCTCCTAGTCTCGTGGGCCCTATCCTACCGTATTGTACCTATGAAGCCTCCGTCCAACACTTCTTCCTGACCAGCCTGAGGCTGAAGTAGTACTTCCCGACATCCCTGTGATTCACTTGTGTCTTTCCCTTACAGCCGTGTCCCTGAAAATTTCTTTTCCGCCTCTCACAACGTCTGTCCCTGTCTACTCTATCATTTCCTCTGAGTATTTTGCATGTTGTTATCATATCCTCCTTGGTTTTTCTGTCCTAAAATGTCGTTACGTTCAGGTTCTTTGTCGTCTGAGCTCCAGAAAAAAAGTCTCATTGCATTCCTCTGCACTTCCTCCAGTTTTCTACCAATCTTTTTCAAGTGTGGGTTCAGTATGGTGCATGAAAGGCCCTGAATGGCTCTTTGTTGTCATTTCTAAAGGCTACTCTTAGATGTGTCAGATGAACATTGACTTCTAAGGTTATTCGTTTGATGTGAGTCTCAGCCGATATGCCAGGCACTATGCTCACCCTTAGGTCTTTCCTTTTGAGTGAGGTCTGCACCTTCTGTCCCCTCCCCTAGTTCTGTTTTCCGTGCCCGATCTTTTTGCCCCCTCCCCCAATCTTTAAATCCTTGTGTTTGCTTGGACTGACCATTCATGGACTTTGTCCAGATTCGTTTGTAGCCCTTCCCATGTCTTCATCTGTTTTTATTTTCATTAGTTTTACATCAGCAAACAGGGATACATGTGACTCTATGCTACCTGGAATGTTTTCACATAAACGAAAAACAGTACTGGTCCTAATGCCGATTCTTGCGGAATCCCGCTAGTTGCTCTACCCCATTCTGACATCTCGTCCCGGACTAAATATATTTTAGATTTGTTTACAATAAATTAATACTAAACAAACACAGTGAAATGTTTTTTTTTTTTTCGTTAGGTTCAGAATGATTTAGGCGAAATTATTGCATACACAAATTTTCGCTTGTCCTATATGGCAAGATGAGCGTTGCTATTTAAGCCAAGATCGCAAGCTCTGCCTATTCGGCACGACATATATATACATGTGTATGATTGCTTCCTTAGTCTCTATAATATATAATTGTTAGCCATTAGCTGTTTTGAAAATGGGAAGCTGCATATGATTAACTAATTAGATAGAAAACGCGGCAAATCTTTCATGGGTAACTTAAAATAATCAAAATCACTACGTGTCCCGCAGTACTTCTACTAATAATAATGATAATAATAATGATAATAATAATAATAATAATAATAATAATAATAATAATAATAATAATAATAATAATAATAATAATATCTTTATTTTACAAGTACATGTACAAGGTATACAGTCCTAGCTGACATCAATGACATATTACTAAATAGAAAGCTGCTTGTTATGCAGAGCATTTTGGGTAAATATCGTATCTATTTTTACTGAAAATTCGATCGACACCATGCCTAACCCTTCTAGGGTAGGGTAGGTGCCTGAGCCCGAGCCTTTAGCTCATAAGACTGTCATTCCCATTTGCCCCCTTGGGGCGGGGATGGCAGACCAGAGAGGCCTAGCTTGTGGCTAAGCCTGGGGACAGTTGGTCCCAAAGATGAGGAGGTACTTGTGCCTCCTCCCATGGGAGACTTAGGTCTCAGACACTCCCTAAAGAGGGAGCCAAAGCCGGACCACCACTTGGAAAAAGCCCGGGCCGGGAGAATACCGGTGGATCTTTAATAATAATAATATTTACTGAAAATTCACTTTCACGCATTTCATTTACTCTTTTATTTTAATGTTATCTACCATGTTAAATTTTTACTGTAACTGATAGTTATACTAGTTATACAAGGTCCTCATTGGAAACCAGTCATTTTGGGGGGAATGAGGTATTCTAGGTAACTCGCACACATGTTGCTGTGTAAGACAATTGTAATCGTCCAAAAAAATGTATAAATAAATCAATTTACTAAGGTTTCAGTTAGGTACTAAACAGCAGCTGTCTCGTTTTCGCCTAACCGGTGGATTGTTGATGAGGAAACAGGACAAGCATCTCCTGATGCGGGCCTTTGTCTAATGTCTCATAACAGTGGAACCTCGGTACTCGAACTTAATTCGTTCCAGAAAGCTGTTCGAGTGCCGATCTATTCGAACACCAAATGAATTTTTTTCCTTAAAGAGTAATGTAAATTAGATTAATCCGTTTCAGACCCACAAAAATACATTTACAGCTACTTTGGGTGCATTTTCGTATGGTATTTATGCTTGTATTCTCGTTTTCTTGGTTTCGTTTGATAGAAAGAAAGATATATTACAGAAATAGAGATGATTTTGAATGATTTACAGAATAAAAGTACCTTGAAATTGAACTCAAAGTAGCGGAAATGTTCGATTTTTGCTGATTTTCAAGAGTAAACAAATCACATCACGCGTCCAATACACGTCAACTGCTGGGTCTAATATGCTTTTATAAATGCTCTGATATTATTTATACCACTTTTACAACAATGCAGTAGTCTACATAATAGCAAATCTTCTATTTTTTGTGAGAATAAAAGTTCAAAATGGAAAGCAAGTGTAATATAAGAGAGGCCCGAAGTGGGAGGAGCTATAGGAGAGAGAGGGAGGGACCAGCAGAAGGAGCATTCAGAATCTGATGAGTCGTTTTGATAGCGGGATACTAGTGGCGACGCAAATACAATGTTGTGTACTTTTGCTAATATTAGTAATAAAGGTTATCTATCTATCACATTTATTCCAACTTGATATCATAATCACGACAGATAACCTGGAAGCACAATCAAGAAGCCGAAATTAATAATAAAAATCATATTAAGAGGAGAGGAGGAGGTGGTGTTCACATCAGGGTAAACACACGTAGGTCAAGTTTATCTTAACAAAAAGATCAAAAAATGTGCGATTTTTCCCGAATACTTTTTTCCCCGGAATATTATGCTATGCACACATTTTCCAAGATATTGACCCATTTCTTGGCGTGGCATCGTTAATAATAAATGGATTGAAATTATTTTCACAGCAAATGTAAAAACAATGAATGTTTTACACAGGGAAGAAGATCAGACACACCGGCACCGCTTTCATATTTTCCTACGAGTTCTTTTTTTTTTTATCTCTTTTGTGAGATAGTTTAATATGTTTATTATGCACCCATACCCATCCTGTGGGCGGTAGTCAAAAGATTACAGAGGTACATAATTGGTCCAGGGACAGGACTAAAAAGTTTTGATAGCTGAGCAAGTTACAGAGGTAATGAACTCACAATTTACAAAGGTAATGAACTCACAATTTACAAAGGTAATGAACTCACAATTTACAAAGGTAATGAACTCCAGGTAGGTCAAGTCACAATTATGACAAGTTACAAAGGTATTTACAGATTACAGAGGTACGTAATGGGTCCAGGGACTGGGCCCCAAAGTTTTCATAGCTGAACTAGGTACAAGGTAATGAACTCACAAGTTACAAAGGTAATGAATCCTGTAATAATTGTTACTTACGTTTATACATCGCTACAATCATGAACAAATTCCAGAGTAATGAGCAATTCACACTTCCACACACGGTCACAACTGTAATGAGTTATTGGTGCAAATGTTGATTGTTGAGCCACACACACACACACACACACACCCTCATACACACACACACACTCATACACACACACACTCATACACATACACACACACACGCAAACACACACACACACACAAACACACACACAGGAGAGTGGTCGAAC
>NC_091297.1:42083042-42118042 GCF_038502225.1 Cherax quadricarinatus
TGAGATAAGTGCGACTTAAGTCACAGTAGGCCACCAAACTGTCATTCCCTCTATGCCCACTCCCACAAAAATGCTAGACCTAACATTAAATTAATAATTACAATATTAAAAGCAGTTATTCTCGTAAATTAAAGTAATGGACCGTATATGATTATGCTTTATGGGTGCTCAAAAGAAATTCATATTACCAGTTACTATTTATCACAGGAAGACACTTAATGCTAATGGAACACACCCTAACCTTACCCTAGCAGCTAGAATTTGCAATGGCCAAAGCAAAAACTACTGTACATTATGGGTAAGTGTTACTTAACTGAGGTGTTGTCCTGGGAGAATTGGTGTCCTGGTTGCCGAATTGTAAGGCTTTTCCCACACAATTTATCCCAATTCTTCAGGAGGAATGTGTCAGCGATTTCTAAATTACGGATTGAGGCCAATATACACCACTGACATTCGATAACACCTGATTACATTGCACAATTCAATACAGTGTTCACATATTATATTCATTGTGGTTTCTCTGCAGCATCACTCCCCGGCTGTTCGGCTTTCCCCCTCACTTGAAATTTCTCGAGGGGTCCAAATAGCATCTCATTTTAATACACAGTTATTATATTATTCACATATATGCTCTACATTTAGGAAATTATGCAAAAAATTTCCAATATATATATATATATATATATATATATATATATATATATATATATATATATATATATATATATTTATATATACATATATATATATATATATATATATATATATATATATATATATATGTATATATATATATATATATATATATATATGTGTGTGTGTGTGTGTGTGTGTGTGTATATATATCAACACTGTAACTAGCCAAGGACTCGAACTCATGCTGCTTTGGCCTGCCTCATGGTGGGCGAAAACTCATGAAGCCTTAATCCACTGGACTAAACGATTCTGAAGAGTAGCGTACCCAGCGGAACCTGAATGTTGTACTTGCTACCCAAGGACATACGTTGGTGTGAATGACTCTAGGCTAATTTCATTCTAGTCCCTGTTTGGTGTACTACTACAACGAGCAGTATTTTATATTACTGTGCCCATGAACGAGTGGTATTGATCAATAAGAACACCGACTAGCAGTCGCAGTGTTGTTATTGATCAATACCACTCGTTCGTGGGCACAATAATATATATATATATATATATATATATATATATATATATATATATATATATATATATATATATATATATATATATATATATATTGGTTCTTGACGAATAACAAACCACCACCTTCACATAAGTTTGCTATAAATCAAAAGGTCTTACTAAAGACTTTACCCCGTTTGCAATATTTATTTCTGTGATCTACTGTCCAACATAAGCGTGCTGGACATGTTCACCGAAAGTGTATATATACTGAAAATTTAATTTAATCCCTTAAGAAGATATTAAAGTATTCTTGGCTGATGGTGAATAGATGACACACAAGCCTTAATGGCAATTCTAGTTAAGCCCAAGTAACCATCCTTCCACCCGCTGGTCACCTGTGTCCTCTTTTTTTTTCCACAGGGCTAACTTCTTACATAGCTTTCAGAATATGTACGACAGGGTCCATGAGACTAAAGAGAATGAGCCAGTTAAGGAGAGTTAAGAGGCGGGTCCAGTAGACTAGACTCGACCCTCGCAACCAAAAATATATAAATAACTACATCAATTGTGGCGTTGGTAGGATCAGCCATCATGACGATGAACTGCGATGAGTGAGCGAGTTAATTTACCTGTTTACGCCCTTGATACCAATTTATATATAAAATATACCAAAATATATTCCTCCTAATTAACCCTTCTAGGGCCTAGTTCCTAGACTTGTGTATCAACATGCTCTTACACCACCGGCCACAGGATGTAGGGTGCACAATAAATTAGCCACTTCGACAGCAAAATCTAAAATCTAATCTTGCATCACGTGGCAAAGGGTCCCCGACACGCACCTTCCCCAGACAAATTAATAGTTGGAAGGTGCGGACAGAGTGGTTAATGTCGGAGTTATCCACCGGCTTGAGAAGGTACCGGAGAAATTGTCGGTCCTTCCATGAAGGTGTGGAGGCGTGACGGCCATGTTGTTTACACCGGACGCACAGTTTCTTATTATCGTTCGTCTTTTCCAACAACAACAAAAAATTGTATACTTATTTTACGTGGTTTCTTTAGTTTGTGGAATATTCTCTTGCTAATTTTGGTTATTCGTTTTACTTTGCTAGCAGGGAACGAACCATACACATTTGCAATCATGCATTCAATATATATATATATATATATATATATATATATATATATATATATATATATATATATATATATATATATATATATATATATATATATATATATATATATGTATTTAGTGTTTGTCATGAATTTTTAGGATTATTTTGTTATTGGTATTGCTAATATTATCAGAAATTCGTTATTTTTATTTGAACTATCAATAATAATTTAACAGTATTATTATTATGATTATTATTATTATTATTATTATTATTATTATTATTATTATTATTTATATTGACTCACAAAATCGCAATATAAATATAATAATATAAATAATCCCCGTCCGTGGCATGGATTATTTATATTATTATTATTATTATTATTATTATTATTATTATTATTATTATTATTATTATTACTTTGGCACTGCATATGCTGTATAATTATGAGTGTTACTCTAATGCCGATTTTCTTTCCTCTGCCTTGCCTCTCCTACAGACGGTAGGAGGGAGAGCTTTGTGCTCTTCTCACTGTCACTGTCTGCTGGACCAGTGGAAATAAATTTTATGTTCCGAGCAATTACACTCGGAACAACGATCTTTGTTTTTTTCCCTTCCAATGTAAAGGACGGGAGCGTTGTCCTACACTTATGTTTTATGTTTGTTGTTGTTAATGCTGTCGTTGTTGTGGTTGTCGGTGATGTTAGTGTCGTTCCTCTTGCTAGTGCTGCAATTGTTGTTGCTACTGATGATCTTGTGTGTGGATTCGAACTGAACTTTTTCAGAGCAAAGATTCAGAGGCGCATTATAGGTTAGGGAGAGGTGCGACGGTATGAATGTCTTCCTATGTCTTTCATACATGGCAAGCTGAGCTGGTGTATTTTGAAATGAAGCCGAAGGGCCCGTCTCTCTCACTGAACAAACCTAACTTTACTAAAATCTTTGTAACGAAACGAAGCCTCATACTGATTAACCTAGATAAGATCAGTTTTACAAGTTAATATCAACAATGAAACACAGCACTGGTGAGTTTTTCACCTGTGAGCGAAACGTTGTACATTTTAGTGATTGTTCTACCATACCTATATGGATTTTTTTTTTTTTTTGCCTTTCAAATCAATGATGTAGTTTAATTTCGTGAAGTACAAACAGATTTTCACAATATTAAAATAAAAATGAAGACAAGCTTGACTTGTTTGGCTAAAGGATACTAGCCGAGAAAGCCAATTTGGTGCAGTCTGGCTAAAATGCATGATATAAAGAGAGGCAAACAGTCTGGCTGTCGTGAACGGGGGAAGGAAATTAAGCTATACAATAACCTCCGTATATCATAATGTGGCTAATTTAGCCACATTATTTGCAAAGTTTGTGGCCTTTTACGCTCATCTTTATCGCTAGTAAAAGTGACCAAATGGCCATCGAGGAAACATATATATTTGTATAATTATAGGAATCCATGGTCTTGCCGTAAGGAAGGTTTTCTGTGTATACATTAGCCTAGCAGAGCAAAAATAATATATATATATATATATATATATATATATATATATATATATATATATATATATATATATATATATATATATATATATATATATATAGATATATATATATATACACTGCCAGCTATAATATGAAGCCTCACGTTAAGAAAAGCCTTTTATTGGGACCACGTTTCAAGGTGTGTAGGGCGTTAGTAAGTCACAATTTAAAGATGAGCGCAGAATGAAACGTTGTCTCAGTGAAAGGTTATTCTAGTAAGTGTGACTTGTCTTCCCATCTGTTAGGCATTCCAGCATTTAGATTTATGAAGCATGATGGTCGCCTCTGATGTCACTCAACTGAGTATTAATATACTGATTGTTATTCTGCCACACAGGTCTGAGTGTCACCAGTTACAGGCACAAAGATTTATGTTATCACTTGATATTACCACAGATAATTGCTTCCTGATATAGTTCTACAAAGAACTCAATACGGGAGTAATGAGCATGGACTAAGGACAATTTAGTAGCGTTTCTGAAAGAAAATAGCGAACAGGGGACCGAACCTTCAGTCTGTGCACAAAATGACCAGACCGACACAGGTTAACTTTTACAAAAATACGTAAGAAAGAAATGTTTGTGCCAGGATAATTTATATTAAAAAGAAACAGTTGCAAAATTATATAATATAATACTGAATAAAGCAGATAGTCAAGGAAATTCTGCTTCGCTTAATAACGTCTATTACCCGCTGATAAGGAAGCAGACAGTCATATATTTGGTAGCACAGGTTGGGAAGACAACCGCTCGTCCCGAGGCATGTCTGTGTAGTCTCTGTTTTAAGGAATAATCTATTCTTATGAATAATGCCTTTATACAATATATATTCAATATATATTTATATTAAATGTATGTTATACAAAGAGGCATTTGTCACACTCTTGACAGGTAGTGTTCAGGTTACATGCAGCCTTAATGACCTTTGTGTACTGAATAGGTTTTAAAACCTCCAGTTACCAACCAAGGTAAACTAAAAATAAGAAGGTAGCTCGTATGTAATACACGATGTGGAAAACAACTTACAAATAGACAGAAAATAATTTAAAGACAACAAAATTAAATAGAAAAGCTAGTAGATATGCCGAACTGTTTTTACCTTGAACGGGAATTGATAAACCCGCAAAAAGTCATGGTGTGGAAAATACTGTACATATTTTCCAGAAATACAGTAGTTATATGTAAATAGATGGCCATACTGTATTTAAAAGAAGTATGTTATCGAAAATGGTAAACCCGGCGCCTGGGCAGAAGAGACTCGCCATTTTGGTTTTGAATGAGTAACAAACGTTGTGTATAATGAGAAGAATTTTTCGTGCTCTAGAGGTTAAAACTGGGCTGACACCTCTCAAATAGGAGGCGAAATTGTTGGATGTGTATTCCTGCATAACTTGAGATATCCGGCGACTGGACAAGACAGCTCCAGGAACCTCAGATAAGTCTTATGTTGTAACCTGGCCAGTGTTATTTTCATAGACAGACAGTGAGGTTTTCTGAGTATGATACACTTTAATCTCCAGTCAGATTGGTGAGTGATATTAAGATATTTTCCTTCTGTTATGTATATGTGTACATATATAATAATTTATTATTTTTAATAATACAGTCCACAAATTTATATATTTACTGTTGAGAAATGGCATTACCAGTTAAGCTTAATTTTAAATTTAAATATAGGGAACACTTAGCTGATAAAAGACAGCAAGTCGTCTACACAGCCGCCCCTGCAGACGAGGTCTTGAAATGTTGTCAAAGTCATCTCTCAACGGGCTGTAAAGAGTTATAATTTGTAAGATTATAAATTACCCCTAAGGGGTGCTATGTCAGCATATTTCATTCACTGATTGCTGACAAACTTACTTGTGTGGACTCAAAAGTCCGCCCCTTACTGCCGACTATAGGTTGATTACAAAATCCTTGCGACTCAAGAACTGCGCAGTCCCCCGTACTACAAGAAATTCGTAAACTACCTTGCTCTTGTAGCGTGAGCTATGGTGTCCTTCACACCTTCGACAGATATCGGTGACTTGATAGAAGCTGAAGTGTCCTTGGATGTCCACGTCTTCCATAGTCTAGGAAAACGCACACTGGTACACTATGTTCCACAAGATTTGTCTTTATTGTTCACAATCTTATCACTAAAGAAGCTGATCACACTTCTCTTAAGTGTTTATTGTGTTTTATGAGACACTTTGTTCACACTAACGTACAGATCAGTGTTCTTTGCTGGTTATCCTGGCGTCAGTGTCACTCTCAGTAGAGTCAAAAGTAATCTGAAGACGCCACAACGCCCCACGCCGTTACTCCCCTAGCACAAAGGAAAAGCTGACCTAGTACTTTTGCTTCCTTGCCACTTCCTCGATGAAGCAAAGCAGAATGTTTGATTCTTGCTGTCTTAAGCATAGACAACAATGTCCACTATCTTTACTGTGGTAATAAAGTGGGAGCAGGATTTTCCTTAATTGTCCTGCTAAGGTAAGAGATGAACTGTTTTTATTAAGCTACACTTTGCAACACAGGACCGCACAGAGCGTCGAGCCACGTCACATACTGGTACTGCATCTGGGGTCAACTACTCGCTGTAGCAGTAAACAAGATATTTGCCCCTTCTGAGAGGGCTGGGCCCCTCAGGGCTGAAAGGGGCTGAAGGGGCTGAAAGGGGCTGATACCCCCCTCCTGGAGAAATTTTCTCCACACTGGGGGGCGGCGGAGGTTCGCTGCAGGTGAACTATTCATCACTTAACATTAATTTGATTTTCTCACTCGCCACACTGCTGCTTGTCTTTTCTGAACAGCTTTAGTCTGTGTGGTTTCTGGAGAATCACTAATTTTGTTTTCAACACTGTGTAATTCTAACGGTACTAGTTTATTTATTGTCCGCTTATTCACTACACCTTTGCTCAAAACATCAACTGTCCTGATGATTCCATTTGCATCAGGATATATGGTCACAATTTTTCCAAGTGGCCATTGGGACCTCGGACCATCATTGTCAATAATCATTATGTCACCAGGTCTTAAGGACTTATGATTTTCAGGAACACCAGCTCCATAGAAGTGTTCTCTCAATGAGGTGAGATAGTCTTCTCGCCAAATTTTCTCCCAACGTTCAATCACTTTATTAAGGTGTTTGAATTTACGTCTGAGTTGCTCAGGTTCGAAATAAGTAGGATCCTCTATGATTTCTTTATCATTCATGGGAGGAACAGGTTCGAGCCTTCTGCCATAGAGTAAATGAGATGGACTTAACACTTCTAAATTGTTCAGATCATTGGTAACATAAGTTAGAGGTCTGTTGTTGACTCTATTTTCTATTTCAGTCACAACTGTACGGAATTCTTCTAAGTCGATTCTTTGACGATGAAGAGTCTTCCTCAAACAACGTTTTACAGTGCCGATCATTCTTTCATAAAATCCGCCGTGCCATGGAGATTTAGGAGGAATGTATCTCCAACGACAACTGCGTTGACTCAGCATCTGTTGTACTTCTGGTTGATCAAAGATCTTGCTTATATAAGCAGCACCAGCAACAAAGTTCGTTGCATTATCAGAAATCATCAGTCTGGGACATGTCCTTCTGGCTGCAAACCTTCTGAATAATTTGATAAAGGTTTCAGCAGACATGTCAGTGGCTACTTCTAGATGTACTGCTCTAGTTGTAGCACAAGTGAACAAACAGATGTACACCTTGATGGGAACTTTGTCAACTGTTTTGGTTAAAATTATTGGTCCAGTGTAATCTACACCTGTCACCTCAAATGGAGTGATATGACAAACTCTTTCAGAGGGATATGGAGGTGGACCTGGATATTGACATACTCGCATATCGTAGTGACGACAAGTAATACAGTCCCTTATTTGTTTTTTCACACTTTGTCGACCTTGAGGTATCCAGTAGGATTGTCGTACATGACAAAGTGTGTCAGCTACCCCACCATGTAACACGTTACTGTGGGCGTTTTGCACAATCAGTTTTGTTAGCCAATGATTCTTGGGAATCAATATTGGATGTATGGCTTCTTTAGGTAGTGAAGAATTATGAATTCTTCCTCGACATCTTATAATCTTTTCTGAGTCGAGATAAAGTCCTAAAGAATTAATCATGACAGGTTTCTTTGGGGATTTATCTTGTGTTTCTAGAAATTTATATTCTGTAGAGAAAACATCTTTCTGTATTAGTTTCACCCAGTATTTAATGGGTTCAAGATATTCATAATCAGGTTTTATTCCTTTAATGAGTTTAAAGACAAGAGCTGTAACTCTTAAGACTTTACCCAAAGATGAGTATTTAGATCCATCAATGACTATTTCTGTTGTGTCTGCAGTATTTACACAACTTATTTCTGCTGTGTTCAAGCAGACTATTTCTTCTGGCATTATGTGAGCTTTTTGCTGAGACCAGTTATTTTCATTAGAGAGCCAGTTCGGTCCGAGGAACCATAATTTATTATCCACAAATTTCTTGAGTGGGATACCACGTGACAACATGTCAGCTGGATTCTCTTGGGTAGAGACGTGGAGAAAGAGATAATCTCTCTGCATCTCTTTTATTTCTGCTACTCTATTCTGTACATAGACCAGCTTACTCTTATTATTTTTTAACCACTGGAGAACTGTTTCATTATCACTCCAGATCACGGTTTTTTCAATAGTGAGATGATCAAGTACTTTGTTAGGTAAGACACATATGCAACAGTTAGGTATCTTTATTTCGAAACGTTTCGCCTACACAGTAGGCTTCTTCAGTCGAGTACAGAAAAGTTGATAGAAGCAGAAGATACTTGAAGACGATGTAATCAGTCCATCACCCTTAAAGTTTTGAGGTGGTCAGTCCCTCAGTCTGGAGAAGAGCATTGTTCCATAGTATGAAACAATATGGAGATGAAGTGACAGGATGGAGCCTTATATAGCGCCAGGAGGTGAGACGTAGGTCACTAGAAGAGGTAAGACCGCAGATGTTGAGAGGTCAGGTCCCTCTCAAATCCAGCCGTTCTCACTAGTAGAGGTTGTCGAAGTTGATTGCAGGTCTGTACCAAGATACCCTTGTGTTGCAGTGTCTGACAGATTGAACATTAAAATGGTATAAAATACCGACAGGTTGTTAGGTAAGACACATACGCAACAGTTAGGTATCTTTATTTCGATACGTTTCGCCTACACAGTAGGCTTCTTCAGTCGAGTATTTTATACCATTTTAATGTTCAATCTGTCAGACACTGCAACACAAGGGTATCTTGGTACAGACCTGCAATCAACTTCGACAACCTCTACTAGTGAGAACGGCTGGATTTGAGAGGGACCTGACCTCTCAACATCTGCGGTCTTACCTCTTCTAGTGACCTACGTCTCACCTCCTGGCGCTATATAAGGCTCCATCCTGTCACTTCATCTCCATATTGTTTCATTCTATGGAACAATGCTCTTCTCCAGACTGAGGGACTGACCACCTCAAAATTTTAAGGGTGATGGACTGATTACATCGTCTTCAAGTATCTTCTGCTTCTATCAACTTTTCTGTACTCGACTGAAGAAGCCTACTGTGTAGGTGAAACGTTTCGAAATAAAGATACCTAACTGTTGCATATGTGTCTTACCTAACAACCTGTCGGTATTTTATACCATTTTAATGTTCAATCAAGTACTTTGTTGAGATAGACAGCTAATTTTGTACGTACATAGAGGGCTGTCAGTTCCAATTGTGGTACTGTTCTGGCCTTCAAGGGTGCTACCCTGGCCTTTGAAGTAATTAGTGTACTTCCTTCAGGATTACTCATGTAAGCTACAGCGCCATAACCTCTGGTTGACGCATCACAGAACACATGTAATGTGTAATTGTTTCCCTCTTGACCTATTTGTCTGGGAAATTTAATTTGATGAAGTTGTTTAAACTCCTTGGATATTTCATCCCATGCTTGACTCATTTCTAGAGGCAAGTTCTCATCCCATCCAATTTTGAGCTTCCATGCATCTTGCATAAGCATTTTACCCTTTATGGTAATTGGTGAGGCGAGTCCTAGAGGAACAAAACATTGTGATACCTCTGACAGTAA
Source organism: Cherax quadricarinatus (assembly GCF_038502225.1). NCBI lineage: Eukaryota > Metazoa > Arthropoda > Malacostraca > Decapoda > Parastacidae > Cherax > Cherax quadricarinatus. Next base: position 42,092,901 of record NC_091297.1, read on the forward strand.
ACTACGTTTAGTGAGTGTACTGCATGATTTATTGTTTATCTTTTTGAGACTCAAAGTATCTTCCTGTGTGTTCCAATTAAGTCCCAGCATATTGTTGCAATCAGGAATTTCAGCTTCAGGGAAATCTTCTTTGATAAGTTCCCTTAATTGCTTTGAATTTGTATTCCACATCCTTAGAGGCATATTTGCTTCTTTCATCTCCTTGTTAGCTTCTCTGTATAAGGATTTCAAATCCTCCTCTTTATTCACAGTACCTTGAAGATTGTCCACATAGAAACCTTTCTTTAAGATTTCTTTGAAGGGACTTTCAGATTTCTTCAAATGTGTATTTAGAGTAGCTTCTAGTAAGAATGGAGAGGATGTTGCACCAAATAATACTGATTTGAAACGATAAGTTTTCACAGGACTTTGAGGATCATGTGGATTTTCAGGCCACAAGAATCGAGTATAATCTCTATCTATTTCTTGTAGTCCTACTCTTAAGTAAGCTTTGGAAATATCAGCCGTGTAGGCATATGGGTTTGTGCGAAATTTCATAAGCACGTCTCCAAGCTTCTCAGTTAGTGAGGGTCCAGTCATCAGACAGTCATTAAGACTTGCTACATCTTTATTTGCACGTGCGCTGCAATTATATACAACACGTAGTGGAGTGGTTTCAGAATCTTTTCTGACTCCATGGTGCGGGAGATAATGAGCTTCTGTCTTCAACTTGTCTTCGACTATTTCCTCAATGAATTTATTGTCCAACTGTTCTTGTATAATATTATCATAAACAGTCAGTAGCTCTGGATTCTTCCTGAGCTCATGTATTTGTGCTTGCATTTGTCCGAAAGTCATGCGATAATTGCTAGGTAGATGTGGTGGATTTAATTTCCATGGTAACCTAACCCAATACTGTCCATCTTTATACTTGACAGTGTCCAAATATTAGTTATAAGTCTGAGACTCTTGTGAGCTTGGTTTATTTACATCAATACCTATCGCATCTAAATCCCACAACTTATCAACTGGTTCATTCATTTCTTCCAGTAATGATAATTTTTGCTGTGGTACATGATCAGTGGTTATTCTCGTAACTAGTACATTTTCCACTGAATCAATATCAGCTTCTTTCCCACTTTGAGAGGGAATGGGACCACATATCATGTGGCCTCCTGCTGTTTTCAGCAAGTGAACATCATGTTTACTTACTATATTTTGCACAAAACAGTGATAATAATCACTTCCAATGATTAAATCAATTGGACTAATAGTGTCCGTCTGTATGTCAGGACAGGCTAACTTGACCTTAGCTGCTTTCAGTGCTGCAACTGTTTCTTTTAATCCCTGGATCTGCATAGACTTAGGCAAATCATCTACTACCACAGCTTCTACTGTCTTTTTCCTGTTTCCTAGACCAACAGTGATTCTGGCTAGGTCATATGTCTGTTTACCAGAATTATGGAAAAAAACAGCTATATCTAACTGTATTTTGGCATAGGGTTGTTTATTCAGTTTCTGCAGCACTGTTCTTCTTATGAAGGACCTTTGTGAGTCTTGATCAAATAGTGTTAGCACATTGGTTTTGTGTAATTTATTAGATAACTCAACTCGAGCTATCGGGAGAGCAGTTGCTTTAAACTTATCTCTCACATTTAATGCTGTTGCTTGTTGACTTCCTGATTCTGTGGAAGTCTTCTGCTGTTCAGCAAAAGTATTTGGGCATAATGTTGTATGATGCATGCCCTTGCATTTAAAACACTTCTTCAGTGAGCATTTTCCTCCCTTGTGTTCACCTAAACACTTGATGCACCTTTTCAGCTGATGAACACGTTGTTTACGTTCCTCCATTGATGTGTATTGACTACAATACTGTGCCCAATGTGTTCCGTCATAAAGTACACATTTTGGAGTACGCTTATGTGTGACAGTCTGTTTACTGTCTGTTGTATTCACAGCTTGATAAATGCCTATATGGGATTTACCATTATGTGGTTTAGTGGGAGTAGGTATACTCTTGATATACTGAGTTGAAGGTTTGTTATCCACTGGATTTGTGGATTCTTCATCTTGTCTCGTTGCTTGCAATGCATGAAACTATTGTTTGTAAACCATTGCTAATTTCTTCACAAGTGAAATAGCATTTATTGAACATAATATTTAATCGTTCAGTAGTTTGTGGTGACAACTTATCTTGTACAATACCACTGATAAACCAATCACATTGTCTTAGGTCATATTTAGCACGTAGAGACCTGAGACTATTGTCTAATGTGATTCTAAATGCCTGTAAGTCTGAAAAACAATGTTTGGGTGGCTTCAAGCTTGATATTAAGACTGCATGTCTAACTCTAGCCTTGTCAGCATCAAAGTAATTGTCTGCTAAGACACGTAAGGCTATTTGATAATTGCCTTTAACCACCGGAAATGACTTAATCAGTTCATAGGGTTCTCCCTTCACAAGACATTTAAGGTAATTGAACTTAGCAATCTCATCTATGTCAGTTCGTGAATTTATTATGGATTGAAAACCACTAATGAATTCTTCATAATTATGACCTTGGAAAATAGGTAATGACAATGTAGGTAAGCTTGGTAATGGGACACTTGTTGTTGTCACAGGTGTAACAGGTGTTTGACCACTAGTTACAGTAGGTCTCTGTGACAGAGTTTTACGGCAGATAGCCTGTACTCCTGTCCACCTTAATTGTTGATTACTAAAAGTATCCAAAACATAATGTGTATAGTCTGAATTAATTATTTCCAGACGTTGTGCAAGTAATTCAAATTTGACCTCAAGATCATCAAAATCTATGTTTGTATCTTGAGTTAGTCCTATACAGACTGAAATTAGATTTTCTAATTTTGTAATCTTAGTCTGTAAAGACTGAAACTGAGTTTTCAAACAAGCCATTTTAATGGTATACTGAAAATTCTAGCACCACACTTAGAGTGTTTAAAAAACACTGTACTGCTATAAACAGCTGAGTTTTTGTTATGCTTAAGTCAGCAATAATCGAGTCAGACACTACTGATCTACTAAGCTTAACCTCAGGGTCAATGACCATGAAGGGTACACAGTACATGTGGCTGGTGTTTATGGCTTGAGTTTGCTGTGTCAGCCTGACCACGATGATTAATCGTAAATAACGGTATACACTTCATTCACTATACACTATAAATGTCACTGTATAACTGTAAATCACACATGAATATTACTTACACATATATAAATGTCACTGTTAATATGTATTTGAAAGCTTACACTTTATATATAAGTTCCTTTAATATAACAGGTATATCTTTAAGAAACAAACTTTAACACAATCTTGTCTTTTAATTTCTGTCTATAAACATTATAAACACTATGTGTATATACACTCAGACAAACCGAACATCAGTTGGGTTGTTGTTGTCTTAATCAGCACTTTTCGAGATTGGAGCAGTGGATGCAGGGTGCCATCACCCGTTTTCTAGTTGGGTGAGTCACCCAGCTCCCGTTTTCTTTGGGTGAACGCTGGGTGAGCGCCCGTTTTCTCTTGGCTGCCCATTCTCTGTGATTGAGTCTGGAGGGACTCATTTATACTGATTTAAATTGTAAAACACTAGTTTTACAGATTTTTTTCGAAGGACCTTGGCTCGTAGGTTATTTGTACACTGTAGTACAACATATTTGGACCACAGTGTGGTCTTTATCCGGTTCGAAGGGCCAATATGTTGAGAAATGGCATTACCAGTTAGGCTTAATTTTAAATTTAAATATAGGGAACACTTAGCTGATAAAAGACAGCAAATCGTCTACACAGCCGCCCCTGCAGACGAGGTCTTGAAATGTTGTCAAAGTCATCTCTCAACGGGCTGTAAAGAGTTATAATTTGTAAGATTATAAATTACCCCTAGGGGGTGCTATGTCAGCATATTTCATTCACTGATTGCTGACAAACTTACTTGTGTGGACTCAAAAGTCCGCCCCTTACTGCCTACTATAGGTTGATTACAAACTCCTTGCAACTCAAGAACTGCGCAGTCCCCTGTACTACAAGAAATTCGTAACCTACCTTGCTCTTGTAGCGTGAGCTATGGTGTTCTTCACACCTTCGACAGATATCGGTGACTTGATAGAAGCTGAAGTGTCCTTGGATGTCCACATCTTCCATAGTCTAGGAAAACGCACACTGGTACACTATGTTCCACAAGATTTGTCTTTATTGTTCACAATCTTATCACTAAAGAAGCTGATCACACTTCTCTTAAGTGTTTATTGTGTTTTATGAGACACTTTGTTCACACTAACGTACAGATCAGTGTTCTTTGCTGGTTATCCTGGCGTCAGTGTCACTCTCAGTAGAGTCAAAAGTAATCTGAAGACGCCACAGCGCCCCACGCCATTACTCCCCTAGCACAAAGGAAAAGCTGACCTAGTACTTTTGCTTCCTTGCCACTTCCTCGATGAAGCAAAGCAGAATGTTTGATTCTTGCTGTCTTAAGCATAGACAACAATGTCCACTATCTTTACTATGGTAACAAAGTGGGAGCAGGATTTTCCTTAATTGTCCTGCTAAGGTAAGAGATGAACTGTCTTTTATTAAGCTACACTTTGCAACACAGGACCGCACGGAGCGTCGAGCCACGTCACATACTGGTACTGCATCTGGGGTCAACTACTCGCTGTAGCAGTAAACAAGATATTTGCCCCTTCTGAGAGGGCTGGGCCCCTCAGGGCTGAAAGGGGCTGATACCCCCCTCCTGGAGAATTTTCTCCACATTTACCAGCATTCCTGGTGATGTATATTTCATTCATAATTAATAGGTCTAGAGCAACTTGTGGATATGACAGTTGTAGGTATCGAAGGGGGACATTTTTTGTGGCCTAGGTGTCCCAAATTCCTACTTGTCTATGTAGCTCTGATAAACAGTAATTATCTTTGTTATCATTTACTGTTATGTACATAATGATTTACATTCAGATAAATGCAATTTTCCACATTTAATTTGCCCATTGGTCCTTCTTGAACCGGACGTAATTAGTGAAGTCATTAATTAATTACTTAATAATTATATGTGAAATAACAGAAGGAGGTGGATGTTATGTTCACAAATTTACTTAATGTGTAGCAGATTATAATTATTACAATATTAATTAGGATAAGCCAAGTGTGGCTAAAGATTATATTGTGTATAACATTAATTTTGCTATGCCAAATTATGGCGAGGATTTATATTTGTATAATATTAATTTGATAAGACAATTCTGGCCAAGATTTATATCAGTGTATGTGTAATTGATAAGCCAAGTGTAACTAATTATATATTGTGTATAATATTAATTTTGCTATGCCAAATTCTGGCAAGGATTTATCTTAATTTGTACAATATTAATTTTGATAAGCCGAGTCTGGCTAAAGGTTTTTATTAATGTACATTTGAAGTTTATATTATTTTCTTACATGTAATTGCTAGGCTCAAGTAGCTAGGATTTATTCAAAGGTAAATTGTATCAGTGTTGTAAGTTGTAATCAGTGTTATTAATTAAGTTGAATTTAATACATTGCATCATGGCTGAAAATGAGGAAATTAATATAGAAGACAAACATATGGAATACAGAGCAAAAAAAGCATCACTGCAAGCTAGAAAAGGGCATGTAACAAAAGCATACAATAAATGTTTGGAATTAATGAATCAAGAAACTGTGAATACTGATGATTTAAAATTGTATTTAGATGCTTTAGGTAATAGATATGATTCATACAAATTATATTACAACAAATATGGAGGAGATTTGTTAGTAAACTGTGTAGATGAGACTGAAGTAGATCTCATGATTAATCAGTCTTATGAATTAGAAGAAAAGATTCTTTCTTGTAAAAGTCAGGCTTTGAATAAATTAAAATATGTAAACCAGGCAGTTAATCAGTCTGCTACAACAAATAAGATGTCTTTGCCAAAACTCCCAGAATTATGTTTACCTGTATTTAATCCTGGAAAAAACTGAGAGGAGTTTTGGTCAATTTTTAAAGCAGCTGTGCATGACAGGAGTGACCTAGCCTGTGTAACTAAATTATTTTACCTCAAAGGACAGGTAAGAGGAGATGCTCACATACTCATACAAGCCTTTCGCAATGTAGATGACTCTTACAAGGAAGCAGTTGACTTGTTGAAGGTCACTTATGGAAATATAGAACAAAATAGGTTGGATCTAGTGAATATCATTGTTAATTTAAAATCTCCAGATCACACTTACAAAGGTTTACATCAGTTCAGAGTTAAACTGGAGAACACTCTCAAAACTTTAAGTAATAAATATAATCTGAAGGAATCAGACTGGTTATTGAGTGTCATTGTACAGAATAAATTAAACTATAAAACACTTGAATGGTTCTCGAACAAATATCACAAGGGTTATTTTGGTCTGGAGGAAATAAGACTAGGTCTACAAGAATTAATTGTTCAGTTGCAGACCAGCCAACTAACTCATTTTAAAGATACAACACATAATAACTCTGAGGTATCTGTCAAGTTTCACAAAGGGAAAAATTATCCCAATAGTAATAATCAAAATTCATTTCCTAAAAAGAGTTGCATAGGTGCATATCAAGTAGCAGGAATCAGAAATAATGATTCTCCACAAGGTAAGAAGAATAAGTACCCTCCTATGGGTAGCCCAGTTAATAAGAAACAAGTCAAAGAAAAGAGAGATTGTCTTTTCTGCAAGGGTACTTATTTTTCTAAGAAATGCAATGCATACAGTTCATGGAATGATAAAGTTGAAAGATTGGAGGAACTTGACAGATGTATCAGGTGTTTAGGTAATCACAATGTAAAGGATTGTCATGCCAAATTAAACAACTGTTATCAATGTCACAAAGGAAGACACCATATAGTCATGTGTAAGGGTCTATATGATAATGTTGATAATAATGATAATGTTGACAATCCTGACACAACAGTAGCTAATGTAAAAATTGCTGCTAATATTAATAATGATGGTTTTGCTGAAGTAGCCTTACCTGTGTTACAGGTAAAAATTGATGATAAAAGGCATAAATCAAAAAATGTAAATGCATTATTGGACCAGGGATCCCAGCATATTTTCATAAAACGTAAATGTCTTGATGGTATGAAAGTACGGATTGGAGATTCCACAACTTTAAAATTATCTGGTTTTTCTCTCGGATAAAAGGTCTCAATTGTATGACACTGTTTATGTAACTGTCAGGTTGGGCAATGAGAAAAAACGTGTTAATGCAGTAATTGTAGATAGACTTCCAGAGAAAATATCTACAGTAGGACTTAGTAAAGCTACAGAAAGACTTTCACATAATGTAAATTTAGCACCTTCTGGGGTAAGTGATGATTCTGTAAGCCCAATAAATATTTTGATAGGTAGTGACTATTATGCCTCCTTTGTCAAGGGTATGGTAAAGAAATGTGGTGTCACCCTTTTGAAGACTGCAGGAGGCCATGTAATGTATGGTAGGATTCCTTGCAATAATAATTCATGACTAGAGGAAACTACAAATACCATAACTGTGTGTCTTACTCATGAAGTTGTGCCCCAGTATAATTCTTCCATAGAGGATGGTGTTGAGCCAGTGCATAAATTGTGGGAATTAGACAGCACTGGATTAAATGTAAATGAAGAAAGTCCAGACGATTCTTTTACTCAGGAGCAATACCTGAGAGATGTAAAATTTGAATCTGGACAATACTGGGTACGACTTCCGTGGAGACTGAATCATCCAGAAATGCCCACTAATTACAGAATGGCATATGGACAGTTAAAGGCTCAGCTCCGCGAACTGAGTAAGACACCAGAATTGTTAACTGCCTATAATAATATAATTGCTGAGCAGTTAATTAATAAATTTATAGAAGAGGTACCTCCTGAGCAAGCCAAAATTTATGGTCACTATTTGCCACATCACGGAGTGAAGAAGGATTCTAAGACCACTCCTTTGAGGATTGTGTTTAATTGTAGTGCCAGGAGTAACAAAAATGTACCTAGTTTAAATGACTGTTTGATGACAGGTCCGTCGTTGACGGAAAAATTAGGAGATATCTTATTGAATTTCAGAGTGAAGCATTATGCCTTTACGTCTGACATAAGTAAAGCTTTCCTAAGAGTGGGTTCACAAGAGGCTGACCGGGATTGTACCCGTTTCTTATGGCCTGAGAATCCTAGTGACCCACTTTGCCCTCTGAAAACCTTTCGCTTTAGGAGCGTATTATTTGGTGCTACATCCAGTCCGTTCCTACTTCAAGCGACAATAAATGCACATCTTAAACATATGGAAAGTCCATTGAGTAAAGTAATGAGTAAACAATTTTATGTGGACAATTTCCTGGGTGTGACGTCAACTGAAGAGGAACTGTTAATGACTTATGGAGAGACTAATAAAATAATGCAAAGTGCAAATATGCCTCTGAGGGTATGGAATAGTAATTCGTCCAAATTAAAGGACAAAATAAGTAAAGATTACCCTGGAGATGAAGTGCCAAAATGTAGTAATGTATTGGGATTAACTTGGGATACTGAGAGATTTGTTAATGTTAAAACCTAATAATTACAGTATGCCCAATAAATTAACTAAAAGACTTTTGCTTGCTGAAGTTTCCAAATGTTTTGATCCACTAGGCTTAGTGTCACCCCTTACTATAAGAGGGAAATTATTAATACAGGAAGCATGGAAACTTAAATGTGCTTGGGATGAAATTCTACCTGAGGAATTCATTAACAGGTGGGATGAATTAATTGGTGATTATGAGAAAATTCCAATGTTGGAGTTCCCACGCCAGGTGGCCAATCCAAATGGGAAAAATGTACTCCACATTTTTTGTGATGCTTCAAAATTGGCATAAGGAGCAGTTGCTTATCTTCAATGTAATGGTGTTATTTCTCTTGTTATGTCTAAGGCTAAAGTATCTCCAATTAAATCACGTACCTTGCCTCAGTTGGAATTAACAGTCATTTATGTAGGTGTCAAATTAGCTAATTATATAAGAAATAAGTTGCAGGAGATAAATATTAGTGACACTGTAATTTGGTCTGATAATGAGGTATCCTTACAATGGATTCGTAAAGGAAACAGTAAAATTGTGTACGTACAAAACAGAGTCGCTGAAATTAATCAGATGCATGTGTTAACATTTAATCATATACCTGGTGAGGAGAATCCAGCTGATTTCTTGTCTCGAGGTTTACCTTATGCTAAATTTGTAAATGCTGTATCATGGTTTAAAGGACCGAGCTGGTTGGTAAATAAAGCTAATTGGCCTGTACAAAAGGCGTATATTGCTCCTGTTGAAATTACTGTGACCACCGCTCCAATAGTTTGTCCTCCCTTAGCCATTGATATAAATAGGTATTCTTCTTTAACTAAACTAATCAATGTAAGCAAGTTGGTGTTTAAATTTCTGAACAAGATGAATATATCATATAAGTTTTCACATCCTCTTGAATATTGGATAAAGAGGGTACAGGAGGAAATCTATGGAAATGAGATTAAATTGATGATGGAAAGAAAAATTGTGAAAGGTTCCATAATAGAGAAATTGGGGCTGTATTTAGAGAACAATGTAATTGGGCGCAGAGGTAGGGTACAAAATGCTGAATTGGGTGATTATGCTAAACACCCTATCTTACTGCCCAAAACTCATCATCTAACAAATTTAATTGTTCTAAATGCCCATAAAAATGTAATGCATGGTGGGGTACAAGATACCTTAAATTGTATTAGGGAAACTTTCTGGATTCCACAAAGACGGCAAAGTGTAAAAAGGGTGATTAAATCTTATGTAATATGTCGCTGTGTGGATGCCAGATCCTATATGTACCCAGGTTCTCCACCATTACCAAAGGAGCGTGTATAATTAGTGAAACCATTTGATGTAACAGGTGTAGACTATAGTGGTCCAATAATTTTAACAGGTACTTCAGATGGTGTTCCACTGAAAGTGTATGTTTGTTTGTTCACCTGTACTGCTACTAGGGCAGTTCATTTAGAAGTGGCACAGGACTTGTCTGCAGAACAGTTCATACAGCTGTTTCGAAAATTTGCAGCTAGGAGATCCTGTCCGAGATTGATGATTTCGGATAATGTCACAAATTTTGTAGCAGGTGCTCAACATTTGATAGAATTAAATAATAGAGCCCCTTGGCATGGGGGGCTGTACGAAAGACTGATAGGCACAGTGAAGAGGTGTCTCTGCATAGTACTTACGGGAAGAAAATTAATTTGGAAGAATTTCGTGCAGTGTTAGTGGAGGCAGAGAATCGTATAAATAATAGTCCTCTCTCGTACATGAGTGATACACCTGATGCAGATGTATTAACACCTTCTCACCTAATATGTGGAAGGAAATTGGAAGCTGCCCCTCTCTATAGAGATAATCCGGAAGAAAGTGATGAAGATTACAATGATGCAGCAGTGTTGTGTAATAAATTTAAAATGTTAAATAAAGTAATTGATCATTGGTCTAATGTGTGGCGTAAGGAATATCTTCTTACACTACATGAACACTTTTATGGTGCGACAGAGGCAGTAAATCGACAGACCATTCAACCAGGTGACATTGTGTTAATTGACACTGAACAACATGAAACATTGTGGCCTCTGGGCAAAGTATTGACATTGCACCCAGATGCACAAGGTGTTGTCAGGAATGTCAAAGTGTTGTGTCATGGCCAGGAAAGTTTACGCACAATTAATAAATTGATTCCCTTGGAATTAACTTGTGTTCAAACAAACGTAAATGAAAATCTGAAGGAAAGTGACAGGAGTGATATGGAAGATAAAGCTGACCAAGTGATGCCGGAAAATGAAATCGTAGTAAGACCTACTAGGAGAACAGCCACTCAAGCCAGAACCGGCAGGAATCATCTCCTAAAGGAAGGCGTAATTTGAGTCATTTAGCAATGAACTCCGGCCGGCCGCAGTGTGGAAAATACTGTATATATTTTCCAGAAATACAGTAGTTAATTGTAAATAAATGGCCATACTGTATTTAAAAGAAGTATGTTATCGAAAATGGGAAACCCGGCGCCTGGGCAGAAGAGACTCGCCATTTTGGTTTTGAATGAGTAACAAACGTTGTGTATAATGGGAAGAATTTTTCGTGCTCTAGAGGTTAAAATTGGGCTGACACCTCTCAAATAGGAGGCGAAATTGTTGGATGTGTATTCCTGCATAACTTGAGATATCCGGCGACTGGACAAGACAGCTCCAGGAACCTCAGATAAGTCTTATGTTGTAACCTGGCCAGTGTTATTTTCATAGATAGACAGTGAGGTTTTCTGAGTATGATACACCTTAATCTCCAGTCAAATTGGTGAGTGATATTAAGATATTTTCCTTCTGTTATGTATATGTGTATATATATAATCATTTATTATTTTTAATATACAGTCCACAAATTTATATATTTACCAGCATTCCTGGTGATGTATATTTCATTTATAATTAATAGGTCTAGAGCAACTTGTGGATATGACAGTTGTAGGTATCGAAGGGGGACATTTTTTGTGGCCTAGGTGTCCCAAATTCCTACTTGTCTATGTAACTCTGACAAATAATAATTATCTTTGTTATCATTTACTGTTATGTACATAATGATTTACATTCAGATAAATGCAATTTTCTACACATGGGTAGGTAATCAATCCAGAGGACATAGGACCTAGAACTCCTTGGATCAAGAGCCCTTCGCTGGCATCGAGATACCGTCTTGTTTTCTTTTTTTTTTTTTTTTAGGGCTAAATTTCGTGAATACTCAGTAAAAAAAAAAGCTAAACTCTGCTTTTTTTTTTATTAACACATCGGCCGTTACCGAAGCAGAGTGACCCGACGAAGAAAAAACACTTTCATCATAAGAACATAAGAAAGAAGGAACACTGCAGCAGGCCTACTGGCCCATGCAAGGCAGGTCCAATTCTCCTACCGGCTTAAGCCAGCCCCTATACCAAGACAGGTCAGATCACATTCGCTTAAGGAAGGAGCACGGCATCAGACCTAGTAGCACAGGCTAGCTAGGTTCAATGCACACTCACTAATGTAATTATCTAACCTTTTTTAAAACACTACACAAAGCCTTAGCTTCTATGACGGTACTCGGGAGTTTGTTCCACTCATCCACAACTCTATTACCAAACCAGTGCTTTCCTATATCCTTCCTGAATCTGAATTTTTCCAGCTTAAAGCCATTGCTGCGAGTCCTGCCTTTGCTAGATATTTTTAGCACGCTATTTACATCCCCTTTATTTATTCCTGTCTTCCATTTATACACCTCAATCATATCCCCCCTAATTCTACGTCTTTCTAGAGAGTGCAGATTCAGGGCCCTCAGTCTATCCTCATAAGGAAGATTTCTGATACATGGGATCAACTTTGTCATCCTCCTTTGTACGTTTTCCAGAGCATTTATATCCATTCTGTAATACGGTGACCAGAACTGTGCAGTATAATCTAAATGAGTCCTTACCGAAGGTATATAGAGTTGAAGAACAACCTGAAGACTTCTATTATTTATACTTCTTGCTATGAAGCCAAGGATTCTGTTAGCTTTAATGCGAACACTTATGCACTGTTGTCTTGGTTTCAAATTACTGCTAACCAGAACTCCTAAATCCTTTTCGCAATCAGCAATATTAAGATCTACATTAATTAGTTTATATGTGGCATGGTTATTTTCCTGTCCAACATTTAAAATTTTGTATTTGTCAATATTAAACTGTATCTGCCACTTCTTCGACCATTACATCAGTCTATTCAAATCATCATGGAGTTCTCTAATGTCCTCATTAGAACGAAATGGACGGCCTATTTTGGTGTCATCAGCAAATTTGCTTATGTTGTTATTTATTCCCTCATCTATGTCGTTTATGTAAATTGTGAACAACAACAGGCCCAACACTGACCCCTGAGGAACACCGCTTGTGACGTGCCCCCATTCTGATTTCTCCCCATTTATGCAAACTCTCTGCTGTCTATTTGTCAACCATGCCTCTACCCAGGAAAAAACTACTCCTATTTCATGTGCCTTAAGTTTCCTCAATAGCTTCTGATGTGGAACTCTATCAAAAGCCTTACTGAAGTCCATATACACAATATCATATTCATTACCATGATCTACCTCCTCAAATACCTTAGTGAAAAAAGTTAGTAAATTCGTAAGACAGGAACGCCCCTTTGTAAAACCGTGTTGAGATTCATTAATCAATTTATGCCTTTCAAGATGGGTACGAATTGCCTCGACAATTATTGATTCCATAAATTTTCCCACTATGGAGGTAAGGCTTACTGCTTTGTAAATAGGTATTACATATGTTATTTTCCACTTGTCTGGCACTATGCCAGTTTGCAGTGATATATGGAAAATATTAGCTAAAGGTATGCTAAGTTCCTCTTTACATTCCTTTAAAGCACTTGCAAACAGTTCATCTTGGCCTGGGGATTTGATAGGTTTTAATTTCTCTATTTGTCTGAGGACCATGTCACTAGTTACCTCAATCGTGTATAATTTATTATCGTCCTGTTCTACAGAATTTATTATTTCTAGAATTTCGCTAGTATCTTCCTGAGTAAAAACTGAGAGGAAGTAAGTGTTGAAAAGTTCTCACATTTCCTTATTAGTGTCAGTGATTCGATCTGAGTTACTCTTAAGGGGACCTTTCTTGTCCCTAATCTTACTTCTGTATATCTGAAAGAACCAGTTTGGGTTAGTCTAAGAATCCCTTGCGACTTTAGCCTCACAATCCCTTTTTGCTTTTCTTATTTTTTTATATCTCTCTTAATTGAATATATTGATTTCTTAACTGCCCATCCCCTCTTTTGATACTCCTATATATGCCTCTCTTTTGACCAGCGAGATGTTTTAATCTATTGTTCATCCATTTGGAATCATTTTTGTTAGATCTAATTTCCCAACTCAGAACAAAAGTTGTCTGGGCAGCTAGAACTACAGTATGCTCTGAAATATATCATATTGGCAACCAACACCACCTACCTGACCCATAGTCAGGTCATCCCAATTTAGCCCACCCAGGTAATTTCTCAGTCGCATGAAGTTGGCCAAGAGAAAGTCTGGGACAGAGACTTGATTGCAGTTATCTGGGTAATTCCATGATATATTGAAACTAAGTGATTTGTGATCACTTTCCCCAAGCTCACCATTAACCTGAAGATTATTAATTAGTGACTCTTTGTTGGCAAGAACCAAGTCAAGCAGATTGTTTCCTCCAGTTGGTTCTGTCACAAACTGTTCTAAAAAGCAATCCTGAACCGTATCAAGAAAGTCACTAGACTCAAGATTTCCTGTCATATTGTTCCAATCAATGTGTCTAAAGTTAAAATCTTCTATTAACACAACATTTTCATATGTAGATGCCTTATGAATTTCGTCCTATAGCAGCCTACTGCACTCCCTATCAAGGTTTGGGGGGCCTATAAATCACACCCAAAAATTTATTTTTTATGACCCTCGAGAAACTGTAGCCAAACAGATTCTGTGTCTGATGTTTCTAATTATCATTCACTCCATCACCATCATGCCAGATGCGTGCCTACACTACAGTTAAAAATCTGCAATATATCAACACCCCTCCTTCATATTGCAGGCACGAGTCCAGGACTTAAGTCCGGCCTGTCGGTGTCCTTAAATTCTTTCAAGAATATCACCTTGCTTACACTCAACATCACCTCAAGTCATAAAAATCATTCTTTTCCACTCGTTCCTTTCCAACACTCTCGAAGCCCTGGCACAGGAAACCTCCTCTACCCCCTCCCTCCAGCCTTTCCTAGTCCGACCTCTACCCCGCCTTCCTTCCACTACAGATTTATATGCCCTCCAAAGTCATTCCATTTTGTTCCATCCTCTCCAAATGTCCAAACCACCACAACCCCCTCCTCTGCCCTGTGGATAATCTCCAAGCTACGGATTCTCTGCATTATATTCACACCACACACTGCCCTCAAATATGACATCTCCACTGCCTCCAGCCTTCTCCTTGTTGCAACATTCACCACCCATGCTTCACACCCATATAAGAGCGCTGGTACCATTATATTGTCATAGATTCTTCTCTTTGCTTCCATGGATAATGTTCTTTATCTCCACACACTCCCCAGTGCTCCACTCATCATTTTCCTCTCATCAGTCCTATGATTCACCTCATCTTTCATGTACCCATCTGTTGACAAGTTCACTCCCAAATATCTGAATACATTCACTTCCTCCATACTCCCTCCCTCCAATCTGATATCCTATCTTTCATTACCTAATATTTTTTTTTTGTTATCGTCATCAATTTGCCTTTTCCTGTGTTCACTTTTAATTTTCTTCTTTTACATACCCTCCTAAATTCTTTTATTGGAAGTAAAGATCAAACCTTAATACTTCTCAGTCCCCAGACACTGAATGATCCCTACGGGTTTAATTTATTTAAGAACAACAATAACAGTAACAAATAATAATAATAATAATAATAATAATAATCTAAAACTTAAGCCCTTAATATTAAGTCATTATGAGATTTGAAATGTGTGAAAATTCTTTCGTTTTGCCATTCAAGTGTTCTCTCCTACTGTCAACAGTGTCAACAGTGACACGATTGTGCACAACGCACCGAACTGAAGGTTCTGAACTGAACCAACGGAAGTTTGAGCTCACCCATCCGAGGTCTGAGCTTACCCCATGGAAGGTCTGAACTCAACGGAGGGTCCGATCTCTTGGCTAGCCCGTTCTGAAGCTGGAGACAACTGCGATACCCACTGTAGTTTTAATGTTTTTCATAATTTTATTTGTTTATTGGGTAGTTACATTGAAAATTACATTAAAATCTGAAAGGTATATTTGGTAATATTTACGAATGTAAAAACTTCATGAAACTCCTTCAAGGTAGACCACGTACCGAGGATTTCAACAGATGGCGGCACAGCTAAGTTGCTGGCGTCCTCAGCTCACTCACTGAGGGTCCGGGATCAGACCCAGGCACGGGTGAAACCTGCTGCCCCTGGTCACTTAGTTATAAGTACCTTGGTGTTAGTCGAATGTTGTGGGTCGCACTCTGGGGAACAAGATTAAACTAATTTGCCAGAAATGCGTTGCATAACCAGGGACTTTCTATATAGTATGCCAGTGATGTTAACTACGTCTGTATCAGTTGTATCAGGTACTGGTAGAAATTATTATTATTATTATTATTATTATTATTATTATTATTATTATTATTATTATTATTACTTAGATTGTTATTATTATTATTATTATTTAGATGGTTATTATTATTATTATTATTATTATTATTATTTTAGTGAGGGGTTGGAACAAGACTTTGTAGTAATGGTGGGCTTCAGTGGTCTTGGTAGAAATATTTAGCTGGTTGTCTCTGACACAGGTAGTGGTGGTGGTGGACGTGTTGGCAGTGGTGGAAATGGTAGTGGTTGTTGTAGTGTCAGGGAGAGAATGTTTTTGGTAATGATGCTAGCAGTGGACTTGAAATGAGTCATCGTTCCTGAGCAGACAGAGGTAACAGCGTCCCCATGTTCTTTGTCTTGTGTCTGGACGACATTCATCACACTGTGTTGTTTGTCTTGTACCAGTACACTCATCACACTGTGTTGTTTGTCTTGTACCAGTACACTCATCACACTGTGTTGTTTGTCTTGTACCAGTACACTCATCACACTGTGTTGTTTGTCTTGTACCAGTACACTCATCACACTGTGTTGTTTGTCTTGTACATGTACAATCATCACACTGTGTTGTTTGTCTTGTACCAGTACACTCATCACACTGTGTTGTTTGTCTTGTACCAGTACACTCATCACACTGTATTGTTTGTCTTGTACCAGTACACTCATCACACTGTGTTGTTTGTCTTGTACCAGTACACTCATCACACTGTGTTGTTTGTCTTGTACCAGTACACTCATCACACTGTGTTGTTTGTCTTGTACCAGTACACTCATCACACTGTGTTGTTTGTCTTGTACATGTACAATCATCACACTGTGTTGTTTGTCTTGTACCAGTACACTCATCACACTGTGTTGTTTGTCTTGTACCAGTACACTCATCACACTGTGTTGTTTGTCTTGTACCAGTACACTCATCACACTGTGTTGTTTGTCTTGTACATGTACAATCATCACACTGTGTTGTTTGTCTTGTACCAGTACACTCATCACACTGTATTGTTTGTCTTGTACCAGTACACTCATCACACTGTGTTGTTTGTCTTGTACCTGTGATGAATGGTTTTGAAAACCGACAAGTTGAAGAATTGAGACACTTATGCAAGGCATGGGAATCTTTATTGAAGAAACGTTTCTCCACACAGTGACTTCATCAGTCCAATACAAAGTAGAATTGGGTAAGGTGAGTAGAAGTTTGAGGTAATCAGTCCCTCAACCTGGAATCGATGTGTTCAATCCTACAAGAGTGATGGACTGAACACATCGATTCCAGGTTGAGGGACTGATTACCTCAAACTTCTGCTCTCCTTACCCAATTCTACTTTGTACTGGACTGAAGAAGCCACTGTGTGGCGAAACGTTTCTTCAATAAAGATTCCCATGCGTTGCACAAGTGTCTCAATTCTTCAACTTGTCTTGTACCAGTACACTCGTCACACTGTATTGTTTGTCTTGTACCAGTACACTCGTCACACTGTGTTGTTTGTCTTGTACCAGTACACTCATCACACTGTGTTGTTTGTCTTGTACCAGTACACTCATCATACTGTGTTGTTTGTCTTGTACCAGTACACTCATCACACTGTGTTGTTTGTCTTGTACCAGTACACTCGTCACACTGTGTTGTTTGTCTTGTACCAGTACACTCATCACACTGTATTGTTTGTCTTGTACCAGTACACTCATCACACTGTGTTGTTTGTCTTGTACCAGTACACTCATCACACTGTATTGTTTGTCTTGTACCAGTACACTCATCACACTGTGTTGTTTGTCTTGTACCAGTACACTCATCACACTTTGTTGTTTGTCTTGTACCAGTACACTCATCACACTGTGTTGTTTGTCTTGTACCAGTACACTCATCACACTGTGTTGTTTGTCTTGTACCAGTACACTCATCACACTGTATTGTTTGTCTTGTACCAGTACACTCATCACACTGTGTTGTTTGTCTTGTACCAGTACACTCATCACACTGTATTGTTTGTCTTGTACCAGTACACTCATCACACTGTGTTGTTTGTCTTGTACCAGTACACTCGTCACACTTTGTTGTTTGTCTTGTACCAGTACACTCGTCACACTTTGTTGTTTGTCTTGTACCAGTACACTCGTCACACTGTATTGTTTGTCTTGTACCAGTACACTCATCACACTGTATTGTTTGTCTTGTACCAGTACACTCATCACACTGTGTTGTTTGTCTTGTACCAGTACACTCATCACACTGTGTTGTTTGTCTTGTACCAGTACACTCGTCACACTTTGTTGTTTGTCTTGTACCAGTACACTCGTCACACTTTGTTGTTTGTCTTGTACCAGTACACTCGTCACACTGTGTTGTTTGTCTTGTACCAGTACACTCATCACACTGTATTGTTTGTCTTGTACCAGTACACTCATCACACTGTGTTGTTTGTCTTGTACCAGTACACTCATCACACTTTGTTGTTTGTCTTGTACCAGTACACTCGTCACACTTTGTTGTTTGTCTTGTACCAGTACACTCATCACACTTTGTTGTTTGTCTTGTACCAGTACACTCGTCACACTTTGTTGTTTGTCTTGTACCAGTACACTCGTCACACTTTGTTGTTTGTCTTGTACCAGTACACTCGTCACACTGTGTTGTTTGTCTTGTGCCTGTACAATCATCACACTTTGTTGTTTGTCTTGTACCAGTACACTCGTCACACTTTGTTGTTTGTCTTGTACCAGTACACTCATCACACTGTGTTGTTTGTCTTGTACCAGTACACTCGTCACACTTTGTTGTTTGTCTTGTACCAGTACACTCGTCACACTGTGTTGTTTGTCTTGTACCAGTACACTCATCACACTGTGTTGTTTGTCTTGTACCAGTACACTCATCACACTGTGTTGTTTGTCTTGTACCAGTACACTCATCACACTGTGTTGTTTGTCTTGTACCAGTACACTCATCACACTGTGTTGTTTGTCTTGTACCAGTACACTCATCACACTGTGTTGTTTGTCTTGTACCAGTACACTCATCACACTGTGTTGTTTGTCTTGTACCAGTACACTCATCACACTGTGTTGTTTGTCTTGTACCAGTACACTCATCACACTGTGTTGTTTGTCTTGTACATGTACACTCATCATACTGTGGTGTTTGTCTTGTGCCTGTACACACACCACACTGTGGTGTTTGTCTTGTTCCTGTACACTCATCACATTGTGTTTTTTGTCTTGTACATGTACACACACCACACTGTGTTGTTTGTCTTGTACCAGTACAATCATCACACTGTGTTGTTTGTCTTGTACATGTACACTCATCATACTGTGGTGTTTGTCTTGTACCAGTACATTCATCACACCAGAGACAGCACCGGTCCTAGGATTAACCCGTGGAATCCCGCTCGTCACAGGCCCCCACTCTAACACCACGTACCATGACTCGCTGCTGTCTTCCTGACAGGTATTCCCTTATTCATTGTAGTGCCTTCCCTGTTATCCCTGCTTGGTCCTCCAGTTTTTGCACTAATCTCTTGTGTGGAACTGTGTCGAACGCCTTTTTATAGACCAAGAAAATGCAATCTACCCACCCCTCTCTCTCTTATCTTACTGCTGTCACCCTGTCATAGAACTCCAGTAGGTATGTGACACAGGATTTCCCACCCCTGAAACCGTGTTGGCTGTTGTTGATAAGCTCATTCCTTTCTATTTGTTCCACCACTCTTCTGAGAATCTTCTCTATACATGTCAGTGATACTGGTCTATAGTTTAGAGTTTCATGTCTGTCTCCCTTTTTAGAAATTGGTACATTCACTCTCTTCCACACCTCAGGTAATCTACCTGTTTCGATAGATGTGTTGAATATTGTTGTTGGGGGTATACATAGTGCCTCTGCTCCCTCTCTCAGGACCCATGGAGAGATGTTATCCGACCCCATCGCCTTTGAGGTATCTAGCTCGCTCAGCGGCCTTTTCACTTCTTCCTTGGTTGTATGTATTGTGTCCAACACTTGATGGTGTACCCCACCTCTCTGTCTTTCTGGAGTCCATTCTGTCTCCTGTGTGAACACTTGTTTGAATCTCATATTGAGTTCCTCACATACTTCTCAGTCGTTTCTTGTGATCTTCCTTCCTGGTTCTTGATTTGTTTTCCTCCTGATGTGGCTGTACAACAGTTTCGGGTCAGATTTGGTTTTCGCTGCTATGTCATTTTCGTACTGCCGTTGGGCCTCCCTTCTTACCAGTGCATATTCATTTCTGGTTCTACGACTGCTCTCCTTATTCTCCTGGGTCCTTTACCTTCTATACTTCTTGCCTTCCCTAGCACTCTGTGTGTATGTGTTTGTGTTTGTGTGTTTGTGTGTGTGTGTGTGTGTGTGTGTGTGTGTGTGTGTGTGTGTGTGTGTGTGTGTGTGTGTGTGTGTGTGTGTGTGTGTGTGTGTGTGTGTGTGAGTGTGTGTGTGTGTGGGCGTGCGTATTGAAACCCAAGTACAGGACATGAACAGATGATTCTAGACTCACCAAGACAACTTAATATTATAACCAGAGAACGCTAGTTATAGGTCCACCTCTGATCCCTACGCATTACTTCACGATCATTGGACGACTCCTACATGAAATTGACTCCAACAAGAAATTTTGCCAAGTAAGAGATGGGTCGTAGACTATATCGGGATACGTAGCTGCGGTCATTACTCGCCTGACGATTTAAGCCAGTTTGGTTTTTTTCAGAACCTTCCTATCTGGGTAATTGCGTATGTGTATATTGCTTACTAATGTGGGGCGCCAGGGACCGCACCTATTATTACCTGTCATCATCATTTGTTTTGGTGACAACCCGACGGATGGAGAGACGGGGAGGAGCAGGAGTGGCAGGAAGAGAAGCAATAGAAGGAGGAGAAGGTATAAATAGGAGAAAGGACAGTATAAGGCACAAAAGACGATAGAGAAAAAGAAACATATGAAACCTACGAAGTAACAACATGTGAAGAAAAACTAAAATAGGAAGAAGAAAGCAGAGAGGTAGATGTTAATTTATTTGTCAAGGAAAATTGCCTGACGCGGGTGTTAATTATGTTATTACCCGCTCGGGGGTTCGTTAAGAAAAAAATTACGTTTACATAGCGGTGTTCTTGACTCAAGGTCACGGACTGCCTTTGTTTTAGAGCACCTGCCTCTCCTCACCGCGTGAGGAGAGGCAGGTGCACTATGCACTAACCCTATTTTTTTAAGTATGCACCGAAATATTTTCGAGATGTGATTATTATTATTATAATCAAGGGGAACCGCTAAACCCGGAGGATTATACAGCGCCTGGGGGGGGGATGTGGAAGGCATTCAGGCTTAATTCGGGGAACTGGAGCACAGATCCAATTCCCTAAATCAAGAGCCCCTCACCAACATCAAGGAACCTTCCTTGAGGGGTTCGTGAGGTGAATGTGGCGCAGGGTTGACCATCAATGTCTCTTCATCGTATGGAACTTGCTTCCACTACTTCACTCTCCAGATTATTCCACTTCCTGACAACTCTAAGGCTAAAGAAATACTTCCGAACATCCATATGACTCATCTGGGTTTTCAGCTCCCAATTGTGGCCCCTTGTTCCTGTATCCCATCTCTGAAACATTCGAGCAGTGTCCACCTTGTCAATTTCTCTCAGTATTTTATATGTTGTTATCATGTCCCCTCTATCCCTCCTATCCTCTAGTGTCATCAGGTTGACTTCCCTTAACCTCTCCACATAAGACATACCCCTTAGTTACGGGACTAATCGTGTTGCAAATTTTTGCACTTTCTCCAATTTCGTGACGTGTTTGACAAGGCGAGGGTTTCATACTGGTGCTACATACTCCAGTATAGGCCTGACGTACACGGTGTACAATGTCGTGAATGATTCCTCACACAGATGTCTAAACACTAATCTCAGGTTTGCCAAGCACCCATATGCTGCTGCAGTTATTTGATTGAGGTGTGCCTCAAGGGACATGTTCGTTAAAATGGTTACCCCAAGATCCTTTTCTTTAAGTGACGTTTGTGTCCTTCTGGGTCATGACCTTACACTTACTGGGATTAAACTCCAGGAGCCATTTGTCGGACCAGACTTGAAGTCTGTCCAGATCCCCTTGTAATCTTAACTGATCCCCGCCCGTTTGTATTCTCCTGATCAGTTTCACATCATCAGCGAACAGTGACACTTCTGAATCTATTCTTTCCATCATGTCATTCACGTATACAAGAAACAGCACCGGACCTAGGACTGAACCCCACTCGACACATGGGACCACTCTGACACTTCATCACACCAACACTCGTTGTTTCCTTCCTGTCAGGTATTCCCAGATCCATTGCAGTACTTTCCCTATTATGCCTGCCTGCTCCTGTAATTTTTGAACCAGTCTCTTGTGTGGTACTGTGTCAAAAGCCTTCTTGCAGTCCAAAAATATGCAATCTACCCATCCCTCTCTCTCTTGTCTTACTTCTGTTACCTTATCGTAGAACTCAAGCAGATTTGTGACACAGGATTTCACATCTCTGAAGCCGTGATGACTGTCATGTATGAGCCCAGATTTTTCAATGTGTTCCACCACTCTTCTCCTGATAATCTTTTCCATGACTTTACATACTATACAAGTCAGTGACACTGGTCAGTAGTTTAACGATGCCTGTCTGTCCCCTTTCTTAAAAACTGGAACTACATTTGCTGTTTTCCACACCTCAGGCAACTGTCCTGTTTCGATAGATTTACTGAAGATTGCTGCTAATGGCACACACATTTCCTCTGCGCCCTCTCTCAGTATCCATGGAGATATGTTATCTGGGCCCACCGCCTTTGAGGTATCTAGTTCACCAGCAGTTTCTTCACTTCAACCTTGGTTATGTGTATTGTGTCCAGCACCTGCTGGTGCACCCTACCTCCATGGTAGGCTGGAAGCATTCCTGTCTCTATTGAGAATACTTCTCGAAATCTTGTGTTTAGTTCATCACATACTTCTTGGTCACTCTTCGTCAGCTCCCCTCCTTCTTTCCTCAGCCTGATTACCTGGTCCTTCACTGTTGTTTTTCTTCTAATGTGACTGTATAACAACTTTGGTTCAGATTTGGCTATGGTTCAGATTTGATGTTATGTCGTTTTCATATTGCCTCTGTGCCTCTCTCCTTATCCCTGCATATTCGTTTCTGGTTCTTCTGCTCATCTCCTTGTTTTCTTGAGTCCTTTGCCTTCTATACCTTTTCCATGCTCTAGCACACTTGACTTTGGCCTCTTTACACCTTCATGTAAACCATGGGTTCACTCTGGTCTTATCATTTTTTTTGTTACCCTTTGGTATGAATTTCTCCTCTGCTTCCCTGCACTTAGTGGTCACTAGTTCCATCATTTCATTTACTGTCTTTCTGATTGAAATCCATCATTATGAATAATTTTGCCCTACCCATATGAGCCCTCCTGGCCACTTTAGCTAGTTCATCCACCATTAAACTATTGTGCACATCATGCTCTTGTCTTGTCCTCCTGCAGTTCAGTGGAGGTTATACATCACTGCTATCATCACCTTTGGACCCCCAGTTTGAAGTGTTCCTACAGTGAAGTCGTCTGTTTCTCTTCTTCCCATTCCTCCCATTTCCTCAAAACTCCACTGGTTTTTGATGAGCAGTGCTACTCCTTCCCCTCCTCTGTTCTCTCTGTCTTTCCTCAGGAACTGATATCCTGGTGGAAAAACTGCATCTTTTATCATCCCTGTAAGTTTGGTCTCTGTTAGTGCTATGATGTCAGGTGATGCATCAATGATTCGTTCTTGTCACTCTTCACTCTTATTTGTTATTCCAACTGCATTGGTGTACCATGCCTTTAGCTTCCTTTCCATTACCGTATTTTGTGAAATGGAAGAGGAAGGTGCAGGCTGGGAGAGTGGGAGGTAGGGCAGAATATTATGGGAGGCTGCTGTGACTGTGAAATTAGTGCTTAGCGGGGTGGGGTCTATGGAGTGTGGTTTGCTTCTGGTTATTGTGTTTAGTTGATATGTGGTGACAGGGGTTGAGGGTTTTCTGTAAGCATTTGTGTTTGATGTAACCCCAAAGGCTGAGCTTTCCTCTCTGTTGTTGCCTGTCCTATCTCTCTTTCCTTCCATTGGTTTCGTCTTGCTCCCTTTCGTTTTATGCCTCGATTGAGGTACACTTGTTGATATTCTTGAGAGTCCTTTAACAGTGGCTTCTGTTGTAGTATCCTGTTCTGTACCACTTCTGTCTTGAATGTCAATTTGATTGGTCGGCTTTTTCCCTCTAATATTCCCCAAGTCTGTGAAAGTTTTCTACCTGAGACATTTCCTTCTCTCCTGTTACTGCAATGATTCTCTTATTCTCTGCTTCCTCCCAATGCTTTCTTTCATCATAGGTCTTCCTTTCAACCTCCTGAAGCCCATGAATAATGATTGACCTCTCCCTCTCTCCCCATTTCTTTTCCCTCAATATCGTTGGATCTGATTTAAGCATGTCCTTTGTTGTTTCCTTTATCATCTCCCGGACACTCTAATGGCGTGATAGTACTCCTGCTAACGACTTCTTAGTTCCATCCCCAAATTCAGTCCCCTCGCTGCTTACTGATATTCCGATTTCAGTAATCTTGCTACTTTTGGACCTCATCTTTACATCCTGCTTCAGCACAATTATTTCTTCGCTCAGTCTCTGTATTTTTGCCTCAGCTACTACAGCTCGTAATTCCCAGTCCTTGCTTACTGCAGATAGCTTCTCTAACATGTTATTGCAAAGCTCATCTAACCTTTTTTCCCATTCTTAATCCCTTCTGTTTTAAAGCCTTTCTACCCATTTTTCCTTTTCAGACCAGCCATCCTCGGTTCCTTTGCCTTTATGCCATCCCATTTGAGATCCCACTTCTTTCCTGTTATGATGCTCTAGCTCCTTCAGCTTTGTGTATGAATGTGTGTGTGTGGGGGGGGGGTTATGTGCTAATGTGTTAGGTTAGCTTTGTCTGAG
>NC_091297.1:42123042-42125542 GCF_038502225.1 Cherax quadricarinatus
CCCTCAGTTCCGGGACTAATCGTGTTGCAAATTTTTGCACTTTCTCCAATTTCGTGACATGTTTGACTAAGTGAGGGTTCCATACTGGCGCTGCATATTCCAGTATAGGCCTTACGTACACTGTGTACAATGTCGTGAATGACTCCTTACTCAGATGTCTAAACGCTAATCTCAGGTTTGCCAATCTCCCATATGCTGAAGCATTTATTTGATTGATGTGAGCCTCAGGGAACATGTTCGTTATAATGCTTACCCCAAGATCCTTTTCTTTAACTGACGTTTGCAGCTGTTGGTTTCCTAACCTGTACTCCGTCTGCGGTCTTCTGTGTCCTTCCCCAATCTTCATGACCTTAAATTTACTGGGGTTAAACTCCAGGAGCCATTTGTCGAACCATACCTGTAGTTTGTCCAGATCCCCTTGTAATCTTAACTGATCCTCGCCCACTTGTATTCTCCTTATCAGTTTCACATCGTCAGCGAACAGTGACACTTCTGAATCTATTCCTTCCGCCATGTTATTCACGTATACAAGAAACAGCACCGAGCCAAGGACTGAACCTTGTGGAACCCCACTCGACACATTCGCCCACTCCGACACTTCATCACGTACCAACACACGTTGTTTCCTTCCTGTCAGGTATTCCCTGATCCATTGCAGTACTTTCCCCGTTACTCCTGCCTGCTCCTCTAATTTTTGCACCAGTCTCTTGTGTAGTACTGTGTCAAAAGCCTTCTTGCAATCTAAAAAGATGCAATCTACCCATCCCTGTCTCTCCTGTCTTACTTCTGTTACCTTATCGTAGAACTCAAGTAAATTTGTGATGCAGGATTTCCCATCTCTGAAGCCGTGCTGACTGTCATGTATGAGCCCAATCTTTTCAATGTGTTCCACTACTTTTCTCCTGGTAATCTTTTCCATGACTTTACATACTATACAAGTCAGTGACGCTGTCTGTAGTTTAATGCTGCCTGTCTGTCCCCTTTCTTAAAAATTGGAACTACATTTGCTGTCTTCCACGCCTCAGGCAACTGCCCTGTTTCGATAGATTTACTGAAGATTGCTGCTAATGGCACACACAGTTCCTCTGCTCCCTCTCTCAGTATCCATGGAGATATGTTATCTGGGCCCACCGCCTTTGAGGGATCGAGTTCGTCTAGCAGTTTCTTCACCTCTACCTTGGTTATGTGTATTGTGTCCAGCGCCTGCTGGTGCACCCTACCTGCACAGTTTGCTGGAAGCATTCCTGCCTCTGTTGTGAATACTTCTCTAAATCTTATGTTTAGTTCATCACATACTTCTTGGTCACTCTTCGTCAGCTCCCCTCCTTCTTTCCTCAGTCTGATTACCTGGTCCTTCACTGTTGTTTTTCTCCTAATGTGACTATATAACAACTTTGGTTCAGATTTGGCTTTTGATGCTATGTCGTTTTCATATTGCCTCTGGGCCTCTCTCCTTATCCTTGCATATTCGTTTCTGGTTCTTCTGCTCATCTCCTTGTTTTCTTGAGTCCTTTGCCTTCTATACCTTTTCCATGCTCTCGCACACTTGGCTTTGGCCTCTTTACACCTCCAATTAAACCATGGGCTCACTCTGGTCTTACCATTTTTTGTTGCCCTTTGGTATGAACCTTTCCTCTGTCTCCCTGCACTTAGTGGTTACTATTTCCATCATTTCATTTACTGTCTTTCCATCTAGTTCTCTTTCCCACTGCACTTCATGCAGGAAACTTCTCATTCCTATGCAGTCCCCTTTTTTGAAGTTTCTCTCTCTTTTTGGTTTCTCTCTTTGTTCTCGTGCTGCTGCATTCTCCACTGTTAACTCGACAAGATATTCAAAACTCAGGACATCATGATCACTAGCGCCAAGGGGTCTTTCGTGGGTGATATCCCTTATGTCTGAACTATTCAAGGTGAATATGAGATCCAGCCTTGCTGGTTGTATCCCTAACATGTTGATGCATGAAGTTCTCCAATACAGTCTCCAACATCTTGGCCCTCCATGTTTCTGGTCCCCCATGTGGCTCTAGGTTTTCCCAGTCAATCTCTTTATGATTGAAATCCCCCATTATAAGCAATTTTGTCCTACCCACAGGAGCCCTCCTGGCCACTTCAGCTAGTGTATCCACCATTGCCCTATTGCACACATCATACTCTTCTCTTGTTCTCCTGCTGTTAAGTGGAGGGTTATACATCACTGCTATCATCACCTTTGGACCAACAGTCTGAAGTGTTCCTACAATGAAGTCGTCTGTTTCCCTTCTTTCCATTTCTCCCATCTCCTCAAGACTCCACTGGTTTTTTATGAGCAATGCTACTCCTACCCCTCCTCTGTTCTCTCTGTCTTTCCTCATAATCTGATATCCAGGTGGAAAAATTGCATCTGTTATCATCCCTGTAAGTTTTGTCTCTGTTAGTGCTATGATATCAGGTGATGCATCAATGATGCATTCTTGCCACTCTTCACTCTCATTTGTTATTCCATCTGCATTGGTGTACCATA
>NC_091297.1:42128042-42135542 GCF_038502225.1 Cherax quadricarinatus
GGTCTTTGTTGTTCTTGGTTCACCAGTACTCTCTCGGCCCGGATCTTTGTTGTTCTTTGTTCACCGGCACTCTTCCGGCCCGGATCTTTGTTGTTCTTGATTCACCAGTACTCTCTCGGCCCGGATCTTTGTTGTTCTTTGTTCACCGGTACTCTCCCGGCCTGGAACTGTTGTTGTTCTTGGTTCACCAGTACTCTCTCGGCCGGGGTCTTTGTTGTTCTTTGTTCACCGGCACTCTTCCGGCCCGGATCTTTGTTGTTCTTGATTCACCAGTACTCTCTCGGCCCGGATCTTTGTTGTTCTTTGTTCACCGGTACTCTCCCGGCCCGGAACTTTGTTGTTCTTGGTTCACCAGTACTTTCTCGGCCCGGATCTTTGTTGTTCTTTGTTCACCAGTACTCTTCCGGCCTGGATCTTTGTTGTTCTTGGTTCACCAGTGCTCTCCTGGCCTGGATCTTTGCTGTTCTTGGTTCACCAATACTCTCCCGGCCCGGATCTTTGTTGTTCTTGGTTCGCCGGTACTCTCTCGGCCCGGATCTTTGTTGTTCTTGGTTCACCGGTACTCTCCCAGCCCGGAGCTTTGTTGTTGTTGGTTCACCAGTACTCTCCCGGCCCGGATCTTTGTTGTTCTTGGCTCACTGGTACTCTACCGGCCCGGATCTTTGTTGTTCTTGGTACACCGGTACTCTCCCGGCCAGGATCTTTGTTGTTCTTGGTTCACCGGTAGCCTCCCGGCCCGGAGCTTTGTTGTTCTTGGTACACCGGTACTCTCCCGGCCTGGAGCTTTGTTGTTCTTGGTTCACCGGCACTCTCCCGGCCCGGATCTTTGTTCTTCTTGGTTCACTGGTGCTCTCCTGGCCCGGACCTTTGTTGTTCTTGGTTCACCGGTACTCTCCCGGCCCGGATCTTTGTTGTTCTTGGTACACCGGTACTCTCCCGGCCCGTTCTTTGTTCTTGGTACACCAGTACTCTCCCGGCCCGGAGTTTTGTTGTTCTTGGTTCACCGGTACTCTCCCGGCCCGGATCTTTGCTCTTCTTGGTTCATCGGTACTCTCCTGGCCCGGAGCTTTGTTGTTCTTGGTTCACCGGTACTCTCCCGGCCCGCTCTTTGTTCTTGGATCACCGGTACTCTCCCGGCCCGGATCGTTGTTGTTCTTGGTTCACCGGTACTCTCCCGGCCCGGATCTTTGTTCATCTTGGTTCACCGGTACTCTCCCGGCCCGGATCTTCGTTCTTCTTGGTTCACCGGTACTCTCCCGGCCCGGATCTTTGTTCTTGGTTCACCAGTGCTCTCCCGGCCCGGATCTTTGTTGTTCTTGGTTCACCGGTACTCTCCCTGCCCGGATCCTTGTTGTTGTTGGTTCACCAGTACTCTCCCGGCCCGGATCTTTGTTGTTCTTGGTTCACCTGTACTCTCCCGGCCCGGATCTTTGTTGTTCTTGGTTCACCAGTACTCTCCCGGCCCGGGTCTTTGTTGTTCTTGGTTCACCGGTACTTTCCTGGCCCGGATCCTTCTTGTTGTTGGTTCACCAGTACTCTCCCGGCCCGGATCTTTGTTGTTCTTGGTTCATCTGTACTCTCCCGGCCCGGATCTTTGCTCTTCTTAGTTCACCGGTACTCTCCCGGCCCGGAGCTTTGTTGTTCTTGGTTCACCGGTACTCTCCCTGCCCGTTCTTTGTTGTTCTTGGTTCACCGGCACTCTCCCGGCCCGTTCTTTGTTGTTCTTGGTTCACCGGTACTCTCCCGGCTCGGATCTTTGTTGTTCTTGGTTCACCGGCACTCTCCCGGCCCGTTCTTTGTTGTTCTTGGTACACCGGTACTCTCCCGGCTCGGATCTCTGTTGTTCTTGGTTCACCGGCACTCTCCCGGCCCGTTCTTTGTTGTTCTTGGTTCACCGGTACTCTCCCGGCCCGGATCTTTGTTGTTCTTGGTTCACCGGCACTCTCCCGGCCCGTTCTTTGTTGTTCTTGGTACACCGGTACTCTCCCGGCTCAGATCTTTGTTGTTCTTGGTTCACCGGCACTCTCCCGGCCCGTTCTTTGTTGTTCTTGGTACACCGGTACTCTCCCGGCTCGGATCTTCGTTGTTCTTGGCTCACCGGTACTTTCCCGGCCCGGGCCTTTGTTGTTCTTGGTTCACCGGTACTCTCGCGGCCTGGAACTTTGCACACTAGGCTACGTTACTTTTTTGAAGATTATAGGATTATTTTTTCTCACCCAATTCCTTATTAATATAAACTAATATTTATTATAATAATAATTACTGGTAAACACGTGTGTTTGTATGTACGTACTTGTTTACTAGCTTGTCGCTGTCAGGGGGGGGGGTTCACTAGGCTACACAACTCTTCTGAAGATATTTAGATTTTACTAAACATTATCAGGGTTACCACTATCTATCTCCTGGCACTGAAAGTTAGGGAGAGAGTGATGGTATAACATACAACCAGCAGGGCGAGACACTGAGACTTTAGACACTAACCAAAATTAACCACACATAGGCAAGTGATGTCGTCTGCACATCAATGGAGGTTCCTGCTGGTGGCTGCTATCAACTCCTTTACTTTCGTAACTCCTTCAGAAACTTTATCATGCATTCAAGTTTTTATTTTATTTTTATTTTAATACTTGGTATTTGGTATTCACTTTTTTTTCTTTAGTACAGTATTATGGTCATAACAAATCTTATGACATTAACTACATTCACAACACCAACAGCTGGGGATTGACTAATTTTTTCTTACTTTCAGTATTTACTTAATCACTCGTTTATGACCTTATCACTACACTGCTGCTATAACCGACCAGAATCTGTATTTGTTAATATTTCAGATCACACCGTTAACCCAATTGTATATTTTGTGTCAACACTTCAGCCAGCAGCCTCATCAGCTGACTGCTACCCTCCCTCACTCAACACTCATTCAAATTTAAACTGTAAAATTCTTGATCTTATCACATTATTCGCACTCTTGAAAGCTGTTACACTCTTGTAGGTATGTTCACTGATTCACTCACGTACGATAACCGCTAATAATATCTTAGGACAGCCACTAGAACGCTAAATCCTGGGAGCACTATTTAGCGATACTGCTTCACGTGTGTGTGTGTGTGTGTACTCACCTAATTGTGGTTGCAGGGGTCGAGACTCAGCTCCTGGCCCCGCCTCTACACTGACCGCTACTAGGTCCTCTCCCCCTCTGCTTCCTGAGCTTTGTCATACCTCTTCTTAAAACTATGTATGGTTCCTGCCTCCACTACTTCACTTGCTAGGCTATTCCACTTCCTGACGACTCTATGACTGAAGAAATACTTCCTAACGTCCCTGTGACTCGTCTGAGTCTTCAGCTTCCAGTTGTGACCCCTTGTTTCTGTGTCCCCTCTCTAGAACATCCTATCTCTGTCCACCTTGTCTATTCCCCACAGTATCTTGTATGTCGTTATCATGTCTCCCCTGACCCTTCTGTCCTCCAGTGTCGTCAGTCCGATTTCCCTCAACCTTTCCTCGTACGACATTCCCCTGAGCTCTGGGACTAGCCTTGTTGCAAACCTTTGTACTTTTTGTGTGTGTGTGTGTGTGTGTGTGTGTGTGTGTGTGTGTGTGTGTGTGTGTGTGTTTGTGTTTTTTTTTTTGTGTGTGTGTGTGTGTGTACTCACCTAATTGTAGTTTCAGGGGTCGAATCATTGGTCCTGGCCTAGCGTCTTCATTGGTCGCTACTAGGTCCACTCTCTCCCTGCTCTATGAGCTTTATCATACCTCTTCTTAATTAAAGCTATGTATGGTATCTGTTTCCACTGCCTCACTTTCTAGATTCTTCCACTTCCTGACAATTCTGTGACTGAAGAAATACTTCCAAACATCCTCGTGACTCATCTGAGTCTTCAACTTCCAATTGTCACCCCATGTTGGTGTGTCCCATCTCTGAAACATACTGTCCCTGTCCACCTTGTCAATTCCTCGCAGTGTTTTATATGATATTATCATGTCCTCTCTGTCCCTCCTGTCCTCCAGTGTCGTCGGGTCGATTTTTCTTAATCTCTCCTCGTAGGACATGCCCCTTAATCCCGGGACTAGTCTCGTTGCAAACTTTCTCTAACTTCCTGACTTGCTTCGTTAGGTGTGGGTTCCACACTGGTGTTGCATACTTCAATATGGGCCTGATGTACACGGTGTGCAAAGTCCTGAGTGATTCCAAACTGAGATGTCGAAATGTTATTCTTAGGTTTGCCAGTCGCCCGTATGCCGCAGCAGGTATTTGGTTGATGTGCGCCTCAGGAGATGTGCCCTGTGTTATACTCATCACAAGATCTTTTTCCTTGAGTGAGCTTTGTAGTCTTTGGCCCCTTAGACTGTATTCTGTCTGCGATCTTCTTTGCCCTTCCCCGATCTTCATGACTTTGCATTTAGCGGTGTTGAACTCCAGGCCTGTAGCCTGTACAGATCCCTTTGTAGTTCTGCCTGGTCCTCCTCCGACTGAATTCTCCTCATTAACCTGACATCGTCTGCAAACAGAGACACTTCTGAGTCTATTCCTTCCGTCATGTCATTCACATATACCAGAAACAGCACCGGTCCTAGGACTAACCACTTTGAAACCCCGCACGTCACAGGCGCCCACTCCGACACCTCGTCGCATACCATGACTCTCTGCTGCTTTCCTGTCAGGTATTCTCTGATCTATTGCTGTGCTTTCCGTTATACCTGCCTGGTCCTTCAGCTTTTGCACTAATCTCTTGTGTGACACTGTTTCAAAAGCTTTCTTACAGTCCAAGAAAATGCAATTTACCCACCCCTCTCTTTCTTGTCTTACTGCTGTCACCTTGTCACAGAACTTCCAGTAGGTTTGTGATGCAGGATTTCCCATCCCTGAATTCGTGCTGGCTGTCGTTGATAAGCTCCTTTCTTTCTTGGTGCTTCACCACTCTTCTGATAATTTTCTCCATAACCTTGCATACTATGCATGTCAGTGATACTGGTCTGTAGTTCAGTGCTGCGTGTCTGTCTCCTTTTTAAAAACTGGGTCTACATTTGCTGACTTCCATACCTCAGGAAGGTATGGAAGTCAGCACTTAGTGGTGTACCCTACCTCTCCGTGCTTCAGGAGTCCTTTCTGTCTCCACTGTGAATACTTCTTTAAATCTCATGTTAAGCTCCTCACATACTTCTCGGTCATTTCTTGTGATCTCGCCTCCTTCTTTACTCAGTCTGATTACCTGGTCCTTGACTGTTGTTTTCCTCCTGTTCTGACTGTACAACAGCTTTGAGTAGGACTTGGCTTTCGCTGCTACGTCATATTTCGTATTGTCGTTGGGCCTCCCTTCTTACCTGTGCATATTCATTTCTGGTTCTTCGACTACACTCCTTATTCTCCTGGGTCCTTTGCGCCCTATACTTCTTCCATTCTCTAGCACATTTAGTTTTGGCCTCTCTACACCTCTTGGTGTACCAAGGGCTCGTTCTGGCCTTCTCATTATTTCTGTTACCCATTGGGTACAAACCTCTCCTTTGCTGCCTTGCATATTGTTGTCACACACATTCCATCATCCCATTTACTGATTTCCCTACCAGTTCCATGTCTCACTGAACCTCGTGCAGGAAGTTCCTCTAGCCTGTGTAGTCCCCTCTCTTGTAGTTTGGCTTCATTCGTCCTGCCCTTCCTGCTCCCATCTGCACTAGTAACTCTACTATGTATTCGAAGCTCGGAACCACATGATCACTAGCCCCAAGTGGCATTTCAGATGTGATGTCCCCCATATCTGCACCACTTAAGGTGAATACTAGGTCCAGTTTTGCTGGTTCATCTTCTCCTCTCTCTCTGGTAGTGTCCATAACGTGCTGATGCATGAGGTTTTCCAGTACCACCTCCAACAGCTTTGCCCTCCACGTTTTTGGGGCTCCAATGTGGCTCCATGTTTTCCAAGTCGATTTCTTTTGTGTGAAGTCACTCCACAACCAGTTGCTTTGCTCTGCCCATATGAGCCTTTCCGGCAGCTTCAGCCAGTGTGTCAACCATTGATCCGTTACTCTCATTATATTCTTGTCTTGGCCTCCTGTTATTCTGTGGTGGGTTATACATCACTGCAATTACCACCTTGGGACCTCCAGACTGAAGTGTTCATATTATGTAGTCTCTCACTTCTCTGTCTCCTCTCTTCAGCTCCTCAAAATCCCATTGGTTTTTGATGAACAGTGTCACTCCTCCACCCCCTCTGTAGTTTGTCCAGGTCCAGTTGTATCCATTGTATCTGACTTTACTCTCCTCATCGGTTTTATATCATCAACACACAAGAAATGGTATTAGTCCTAATATTGATCCTTGTGCATTTCCATTATGACACCTCAGTCACTCTGTATCCTCTCCGTGAGGTGCTCTTTGATCCCCTGTAGAGCATTCCCTCTTTTTTCTGCCTGCTCCTAAAGTTTTATCCCAGTCTCTTGTGAAGTACATCATCAAATGTCTTCTTGCAGTGGCAGAATGTACATCCCACCCATCTCTCTCTCTCTCTCTCTCTCTCTCTCTCTCTCTCTCTCTCTCTCTCTCTCTTCGTCAGAGAACTGTAGCAGGTTTGCGAGATATTATTTGCCATTTGTTAATCCTTGCTGATTTCATGAACCTTTTTCATGAAACCATTTCTTTCGGAGTGCTCCACTTGTCTTCCTCTCTCCTGGTTCTTCACCACTCTTCTTCATATTATCTTCTCCATTTCCTCGCATAACATGCATATTTGTGATACTGATCTGTAGTTTAAAGCTTCCTGTCTGTCTCATTTCTTAAATACTCTGTGCAAATTTTCCATCTGCTCGATTCCTCTTGTTTTTCTATTCAGTCACTGATCGATGTAGTGTTTATCTTGACCTCTTGCCATCCTATATTTAGGGAAGAGATGAAGATTATGGAAGACAGGGAGACAGGAAAGTTGAAATGAATAGAGGAAGACAGGAAGGAAGTATGAGAGAGAGGAAGACAGGAAGTAAGGAAGAGAGGGAGAGAAACAGGAACAAAGAAATAGTTGGAGACAGGAAGCAAGGAAGAGAGGGAGACAAGAGGGATGTAATGAAAAGAAGAAGACAGAAGTTAAGTAGAGAGGGAGACAGGAAGGATGTAAGGAAGAAAGGGAGTGAGGAAGAATGTAAGGAAGAAACAGAAAAGGAGGATGCAAGACAGGGAGACCGGAAGGATGTAAGGAAGAAAGAGGAAACAGGAAGACATGTGTTCACCTGCATTTTTTCCCTCGTTTGGTCACTCCCCAGGGCCGAGGAGGAGAGAAGGAAGGGAGGAGAAGAGATGGGAAGGACAGAAGATATGGGAGAAGAGATGGGGATGAGGATGAAGCTAGAGGGGGTAGAAGTGAAGAGGAGGAGAAAGGGGGAGGTGGGGAAGGGATGAGGAAGGGAAAGGGGTGTTAAGGGACCTAAGGGTGCCTCACTCTCAAGGGGATATTTTTTTTCCTCCCCGGTCGTTGCCTGCCTGGTGAGCAACATTGCCCAGCAGCAGCAGCA
>NC_091297.1:42145542-42183042 GCF_038502225.1 Cherax quadricarinatus
GGTATTTATTAGCAGTATGAATACTTAGAAGTGGGGGCACACACACAAATACACACACACACACACACACACACACACACACACACACACACACACACACACACACACACACACACACACACACACACACACACACACACACACACAGGAACAAGCACTTGTGAGCTGTAGCACATACGCAAACACACACACATACACAGAATTTCACACCTTCCTGTGAACTGACCATCTATTTTTCCCTTCTCACTCTCCCCCTCTCCTACCCTTGGGCGGGGCCAGGAGCTGAGTCTCGACCCCTGCAACCACAATTAGGTGAGTACATAACACCGAGCACATCACCGGAGGCACACATCAACCAAATAACCGCTGCAGCATACACGAGGATGAGGCAGGACTGCAAAGAGACCTGGAGAGGCTGGACATGTGGTCCAGTAACTGGCTTCTCGAATTCAATCCAGCCAAATGCAAAGTCATGAAGATTGGGGAGGGGCAAAGAAGACCGCAGACAGAGTATAGGCTAGGTGGACAAAGACTACAGACCTCACTCAGGGAGAAAGACCTTGGGGTGACCATAACACCGAGCACATCACCGGAGGCACACATCAACCAAATAACCGCTGCAGCATACGGGCGCCTGGCAAACCTGAGAATAGCGTTCCGATACCTTAATAAGGAATCGTTCAAGACACTGTACACTGTGTATGTTAGGCCCATACTGGAGTATGCAGCACCAGTCTGGAACCCACACCTGGTCAAGCACGTCAAGAAGTTAGAGAAAGTACAAAGGTTTGCAACAAGGCTAGTCCCAGAGCTCAAGGGAATGTCGTACGAGGGAAGGTTAAGGGAAATCGGACTGACGACACTGGAGGACAGAAGGGTCAGGGGAGACATGATAACGACATACAAGATACTGCAGGGAATAGACAAGGTGGACAGAGATAGGATGTTCCAGAGAGGGGACACAGGGACAAGGGGTCACAACTGGAAGCTGAAGACTCAGACGAGTCACAGGGACGTTAGGAAGTATTTCTTCAGTCATAGAGTTGTCAGCAAGTGGAATAGTCTAGCAAGTGAAGTAGTGGAGGCAGGAACCATACATAGTTTTAAGAAGAGGTATGACAAAGCTCAGGAAGCAGAGAGAGAGAGGATCCAGTAGCGATCAGTGAAGAGGCGGGGCCAGGAGCTGAGTCTCGACCCCTGCAACCACAATTAGGTGAGTACACATACACACACACATATGCATGGCCGAAGACTGCAAACCTCACTCAAGGAAAAAGATCTGGGGTGAGTATAACACCGAGCATATCTCCTGAGGCGCACATCAATCAGATAACTGCTGCAGCATACGGGCGCCTGGCAAACCTATGGATAACGTTCCGATACCTCAGTAAGGATTCGTTTAAGACTCTGTATACCATTTACGTCAGGCCCATACTGGAGTATGCAGCACCAGTTTGGAATCCACACCTAGTCAAGCACGTCAAGAAATTAGAGAAAGTGCAAAGGTTTGCAACAAGACTAGTCCCAGAGCTACGGGGATTGTCCTATGAAGAAAGGTTGAGGGAAATCGGCCTGACGGCACTGGAGGACAGGAGGGTCAGGGGAGACATGATAACGACATATAAAATACTGCGCGGAATAGACAAGGTGGACAAAGACGGGATGTTCCAGAGAAGGGACACAGACACAAGAGGTCACAATTGGAAGTTGAAGACTCAGATGAATCAAAGGGATGTTAGGAAGTATTTCTTCAGCCACAGAGTAGTCAGGAAGTAGAATAGTTTGGGAAGAGATGTAGTGGAGGCAGGATCCATACATAGCTTTAAGCAGAGGTACGATAAAGCTCATGGTTCAGGGAGAGTGACTTAGTGGTGACCAGTGAAGAGGCGGGGCCAGGAGCTTGGACTCGACCCCTGCAACCTCAGCTAGGTGAGTACACACACACACACACATGCGCGCACACACACACACACACACACACACACACACACAGGAACAAGCACTTGTGAGCTGTAGTACACACGCAAACACACACACACATACACAGGATTTCACACCTTCCTGTGAACCGACCATCTATTTTTCCCTTCTCACTCTCCCCCTCTCCTACCCTTCCCTTCTCTCTCTCTCTCTCTCTCTCTCTCTCTCTCTCTCTCTCTCTCTCTCTCTCTCTCTCTCTCTCTCTCTCTCTCTCTCCCCCTTTTTCCTTCTCACTCTCCCCCTCTCTCCTACCTTCCCTTCTCTCTCTCTGACTCTCTCTCTCTCTCTCTCTCTCTCTCTCTCTCTCTCTCTCTCTCTCTCCCTTCTCACTCTCCCCCTCTCTCATTCTACCTTTCCCTTTTCTCTCTCACTAAAAAAAAAAAAAAAATGGTGGGGACTCACAGGAATCGAGGATCAGATGACAATGGTACTTGTAGGGAGGAATGGATGGAGGATCAGAGGAAAAGGATGGAACAAGAGTGGGAGAGAAAATTAGGAGAGCTTTCTGAAAAAATGGAGAAAGAGATCTGTGAAATTGGAAAAGTGGTTGGAGAAGGAGACAAAGAAGTGGGAGGCACAATTCGAAACTGCAGTAGCCAGGACTAGGGCCCTAGAAGTTCAGATTAATAGGCTGAAGCGAGTTACAGGGGCAGTGACAAGAGAAGACATAGCATATGAAGCTGAGAGGCCGAACAGGAAGGAAGGAGTAATGAATTATGCTAAGGTCATATCAGCCTGCCAAGAAGTGCCAAGGAGTGAAAGGGAAGTTCAGCTGGGTGCAGATGGAGAGGGAGATAGGTCAAATGCTGAGGCACAACCATGCTATCAAGAGCCACTGGAAAAATCAAGGGAGAAAATGACCACATACAGGCAGGATCCAGAGTCACAGAGGGTGAGGCAATGGGAGGAAGAAAGAGCAAAATCAGTGTTTATCCATGGGCTTCAGGAGAGAGAGGAAAGGACGCACACTGAAAGACGGCAGGAAGAAAGAAAGGAGATTGAGAAAAATCATAATGGAAATTGGTGAAGAAGAGATGGACGAGGTTGTAAATTTTCAGAGAATAGGGGGGTACTCGAAGGGGAGAAACCGACTGATCAAGCTGATTCTCAGGATGGAAACAGTGCGGAACAGGATCCTCCAAGAGAAACCACAGTTGAAATGCTCAGAAGAGTACAAGGTGTTCCTAGACAGTGACAGAACACAGAGCGACAGCAGCTGAGGGAGAGGACAAAAAAGCGAAAGGAGCTAGGAAAGGAGACAAGGATAGAACCAGCAGAGGTCAGTCAGAGCAGAACAGAGCAGCAAGGGCAAACACACACACAACTATCCTCAGAACCCCACAACCTATCACACCATCCCAACACACACTACAGCCCATACCCACAGCTTCCACCCAACACCGAGCTATAGAATCCCACAGTATGCTACCAGGTCTCCCACCCTCACAGGCCCCCCAAACCACAGTGTTGGAAAGGAAACTGAAGGTATGGTTCACAAACGCTGATGGAATAACAAATAAGTGGGAGAAGTGGCACGAAAGAGTCAGAGGCATCACCGGACATCATAGCTCTCACAGAAACCAAGCTTACAGGTTTGATAACAGATGCCATCTTTCCAATGGGATACCAGATTCTGAGGAAAGACAGAGGGAACAGGGGGGGTGGAGGAGTGGCATTACTGATCAAAAACCGATGGAATTTTGATGAGCTGGAGAGAGGAGACTGCGGAGAAGAAAGTGATTACATAACGGGAATGCTTCACTCTGGAGGTCCCAAGGTGGTAATAGCAGTGATGTATAACCCACCACAGAACAGCAGGAGGCCAAGGCAAGAGTACGACGAGAGCAATAGAGCGATGGTCGACACACTTGCTGCAGTGGCCAGAAGAGCTCATGCATGCAGGACAAAGCTCCTGATCATGGGTGACTTTAACCACAAGGAGATCGATTGGGAGAACTTGTAGCCACATGGGGGCCAAGATACATGGAGGGCTAAGATGATGGAGGTGGTACTGGAAAACTTCATGTACCAACACGTAAGGGACACTACAAGAGAGAGACTGGACTTAGTATTCACCTTGAGTAGTGCAGATATTGAGGACATCACATATGAGAGACCCCTTGGGTCTCTCATATGGCAATCATGTTTTAAGTTTCAAATACACAGTAGAGTTACAAGTGGAGGGAGAAGCAGGAAGGCCAGGATGAATGAAGCCAAACTACAAGAAAGGGGACTACACGGGAATGAGGACTTCCTGAACAGGGTTCAGTGGGACAGAGAACTGGCAGGGAAGCCAGTTAATGAGATGATGGAATATGTAGCAACAATATGCAAGGAGGCTGAAGAGAGGTTTGTACCCAAGGGTAACAGGAATAATGAAAAAGCCAGGACGAGCCCATGGTTCACCCAAAGGTGCAGGGAGGCAAAAACCAAGTGTGCTAGGGAATGGAAGAAATATAGAAGACAAAGGACCCAGGAGAATAAGGAGAGCAGTCGTAGAGCCAGAAACGAATATGCACAGATAAGAAGGGAAGCTCAAAGACAATATGAAAACGACATAGCAGCGAAAGCCAAATCATACCCGAAACTGTTATACAGCCACATCAGGAGGAAAACAACAGTCAAGGACCAGGTAATCAGGCTAAGGAAGGAAGGAGGAGAGACAACAATATTCAATACATGTATCGAAACAGGGAGATTGCCTTAGGCATGGAAGACAGCAAATGTAGTCCCAATCTTTAAAAAAGGAGACAGACATGAAGCACTAAACTAAAGACCAGTGTCACTGACATGTATAGTATGCAAAATCATGGAGAAGATTATCAGGAGAAGAGTGGTGGAACACCTAGAAAGGAATGATCTCATCAACAGCAGCCAACATGGTTTCAGGGATGGGAAATCCTGTGTCACAAACATACTGGAGTTCTATGACATGATGACAGCAGTAAGACAGAGAGAGGAGTGGGTTGATTGCGTTTTCCTAGACTGCAGGAAGGCGTTTGACACAGTTCCATACAAGAGATTGGTGCAAAAACTGGAGGACCAAGCAGGGAAGGCACTACAATGGATCAGGGAATACTTGTCAGGAAGACAGCAGCGAGTCATGGTACGTGGCGAGGTGTCAGAATGGGCACCTGTGACCAGCGGAGTCCCACAGGGGTCAGTCTTAGGACCAGTGCTGTTTCTGGTATTTGTGAACGACATGACGGTAGGAATAGACTCGGAGGTGTCCCTGTTTGCAGATGACGTGAAATTGATGAGAAGAATTCACTCGATCGAAGACCAGGCAGAACTACAAAGGGATCTGGACAGGCTGCAGACATGGTCCAGCAATTGGCTCCTGGAGTTCAATCCCACCAAGTGCAAAGTCATGAAGATTGGGGAAGGGTAAAGAAGACCGCAGACGGAGTACAGTCTAGGGGGTCAGAGACTACAAACCTCACTCAAGGAAAAGGATCTTGGGGTGAGTATAACACCAGGCACATCTCCTGAAGTGCACATCAACCAAATAACGCCTGCAGCATATGGGCGCCTAGAAAACCTCAGAACAGCATTCCGACATCTTAATAAGGAATCGTTCAGGACCCTGTACACCGTGTACGTTAGGCCCATATTGGAGTATGCGGCACCAGTTTGGAACCCACACCTAGCCAAGCACGTAAAGAAACTAGAGAAAGTGCAAAGGTTTGCAACAAGACTAGTCCCAGAGCTAAGAGGTATGTCCTACGAGGAGAGGTTAAGGGAAATCAACCTGACGACACTGGAGGACAGGAGAGATAGGAGGGACATGATAGCGACATACAAAATACTGAGAGGAATTGACAAAGTGGACAAAGACAGGATGTTCCAGAGATGGGACACAGCAACAAGGGGACACAGGTGGAAGTTGAAGACAGATGAATCACAGGGATGTTAGGAAGTATTTCTTCAGCCACAGAGTAGTCAGCAAGTGGAATAGTTTGGGAAGCGATGTAGCGGAGGCAGGATCCATACATAGCTTTAAGCAGAGGTATGATAAAGCTCACGGTTCAGAGAGTGACCTAGTAGTGATCAGTGAAGAGGCGGGGCCAGGAGCTCGGACTCGACCCCTACAACCTCAACTAGGCGAGTACAACTAGGTGAGGTGAGTACACACACACGCACACATACACACATACACACACATACACACACATACACACACATACACACACATACACACACATACACACACACATACACACATACACACACACACACACACACACACACACACACACACACACACACACACACACACACACACACACACACACATATATATATATATATATATATATATATAGATATATATATATATATATAAACACGTTCTTGCCAAAACATCGTCAGAAACAAAGAGGCTGCTGAAATATAGTCGACTAGAAAAAGACATTGTTGCCAAGACACTGTCAGATACACAGTGGCTCCTCAACATTTATCTTCAAGACTGATTTATAAAAAGAGCAAAACGGCACAATACCGTGACTGGAACAATATACAAATAACCCGCACATAGGATAGAGAGAGAAACGTTTATGACGACTTTTCGGCCCGACAAGTCACAATGACAGAAGAGAACCAATATATATAGGCGAGGAAGACAGGGACAGGAGATAGAGAGGAAGAAAAAGAAGTGGTGGTAGTAGTAAGGCTGGTAGTGGAAGTGATAGTAGAAATAGTAGTAGTAGTAGTAGAAAGTAGAAGAAGTAGATTTTACCACAAGAGAAAGAAAGGGAAGTGAAGGGAGGAAAAAGTGGTGGTTGTAATAGTAGAAGAAAAGGTAGAAGCAGTAATAATAGTAAAGGAGTGTTAGTCGTACTAGTAGAAGTGGGGTAAGTCTAAGGACAAGTAAAAGGATCACTGCTGGAGAGCTAAGGATCCACAAGGGGTAGGACCGCAAACACGAGAGGAGAAAAAAACGAATGACAGAATACACTAGGCAAAAGAAAGGAAAAACAAAGAAATAAGGAAAAATAGGAAGGGAGAAGAGGGAGAGAGAGAAGAAAAGATAATGTCAAGGAGTAAGGAAGGCGTCTACAGAGACAAAGCCAGGACTAAGATTCATACAAGGTAAGCTGTGTAAAAGGGAAGCTTCAACAAGGCGACGGCTGTGAAGGTTAGAAGTAAGGTAGACAATTTTGGAAGAGGTTCAGCCGATAGGATGACTGTGATTTCTAACATAACAGAAGAGAGCATTATTCGTGATGGCAAATCTAACACTGTTTTCGTACTCTTTAAGTCTGTCAGAAAGAGAGCTTCCAGTTTCCCCAAAGTATTGAAGAGGACGAGAGGAGCAAGAAATGGAGTAGATACCAGGAGTATCAATTGGCGGGGAAGAGGTACGAATTAGATTACGGCGAAGGGTGTTAGTTTGGCGAAAAGTTTGATGTCCAAGAAACGGAGAGAATTGTTGAGATTAGAAAGACTGGAAATATAGGGAAGGCAGAGAACAGGAGATTTCACAGTAGAGAGTTTGGGTGAGAAGGCAGAGTTTATGAAATCGGAAAGGTAGCCAAGACGAGAATACGAATTACGAAGAGTGGAAATTTCTGAGTCAAGGAACTGAGAATCCCAAATGCTGAGAGCACGGAGAAAGAGAGACATAAAAACGCATTTCTTAACAGATGGAACATGGTAAGAAAAGCAGTGAATGTGCATGCCATTATGCATGGGTTTGCGACAAACGGAAAACGAAAAACCTGTAGCTGAGCGATGGACATGTACATCAAGGAAAGGAAGGAAAGAGTTAGATTCCCGTTCAGCTTTAAACTTGATAGAAGAAGCATCGAGAAATGACTGGAAGAGATTAGAATCATGGTGCCAAAGAGCAAAGATGTTATCCATACATAGCGGAGTTTCAAAGTATTCCATATAAAGGTTAGAAAGAACAGGGAATACAGGAGAGCCCATAGAGGCACCGAAAGTTTGAGAATAAAATTTACCTTGGAAGGAAAAGGAATTCGAGTTCACACAAAGGAGAATCATATCAAGGAAGACATCAGTAGGTATAAGAAGATGAAGTAATCTTTCTCTGGCCTTCACTCTGAGAAAATTAAGAACATCAAGAGGGACATTGGTGAAGAGGGACTCAACTGCAAGACTAATCATCTTACAGGTCGGGAGAGAGCTAACCCGTTCGATGAAGTCTTGAGAGTGACAGGTGAAGCAGGTGGGCAGGAGAAAAAGTACCAAGAAAGGGGGTGAGGGTTTTGGCCTGCCAAGAGGCAAGAGAATAAGACACAGAACCTCTGGAGGATATGATGGGAAGTAGATGGATTAGATGAATATCAGGTTTATGAGTTTTAGGAAGACCATAAAAATAAGGCAGAGAGGGACAAATAAAATGGAAACTTTGAACAAGGTCAAAGTCAGGAGAACAGGCATCGGAGAGAGTCCGAAGTATATTGTTAACAATTTTTTTGATGCGATCGAGAGGGTTGGAAACGAGAGGAGTGTAGATACGTGAGTCAGAGAACAAGCCTTCAGCTATGCGGGACAACCACCAAATTGTGTTTGTCGAAAGAGAGGATGGCAATATATTGATTTAAGAGAAGAGAGAGCAAGTTTATAGCGTTGAGGAAGGTGGTAATTCTTAGACAACAGGCTATCATGAGCAGGAAGGAGAGCTCCTTGAAAAGTGGACAGGTCAGAAAGATTCCGAGAGTGAAGCTGACGAAAGGAATCAAAAGAGCCAATCAGGCCAATGCCAGCGCGAGGGGTAGGTGAAGTGGCAAAGGAAAGACCAAAACCAAGAAGTTCAAGCTGATGTTGGGAGAGTGTGACAGAAGACAGATTAGTAACACAGTCAGTAAGGGAGAATTTAGACCAAGGGCTATCCGAAATAAGACGTTGAAGTTTGTTCTGTAGTTTAGTGGAATGAATTTGCGAATTAAGGCAAGTATTGTCAAAAGCAAGGATAGTGAGAAGGTTACAGAGATCTTGTGGGAGAGAAGAAAAGAGAGCACGTTGACGTTGACGGAGAGTAAAGAAGACATCATCAACATTAGACTTAGTTGAAAGAGTGAGCTGTTGAAGAAAGAGGCGGGCATAATCAGGAACCGAAACGTC
Source organism: Cherax quadricarinatus (assembly GCF_038502225.1). Classification (NCBI taxonomy): domain Eukaryota; kingdom Metazoa; phylum Arthropoda; class Malacostraca; order Decapoda; family Parastacidae; genus Cherax; species Cherax quadricarinatus. The sequence goes on from NC_091297.1 coordinate 42,154,612, forward strand.
ATCATAAGCTTTTCTCTCTCTCCTATGTGTGGGTTATTTGTGTGTCGATTTACAAAACTGATTCTGGACACATAAGCGTACTGCTGTGTCAGTGGCATGTTACGTATGTAAGGGACCGTTACTGTGTCATGGATTAAGAATGTGATGGTTGTTAAGACAAGTCACTGAGAGATCAGGTTGATGACATGAGTATGATTTCAAGCCCAGCACGTCCGCTGGCACAATCACTCACGATGTAAATACTGAGTTGGAAGGATATACATAGGATACGCTGGCAAACAACGCGACCTTTTCTGCCTAATAAACACCAGGTAGAGCAGTTTTGTATTCCACAACAGCTAACAGTACTGTAAAAAAAAAAAAAAGACTCATGAGCCGAGCAAGCTTTGGACATAACAACTTTTGTTCTGTGTAGGGCTTCATGAACCCAGTTGTGAAACTAGAATTATGGTAGGCTCAGACGGCGCACGCAAACAAAAGAGTATTTCCGAACATGTATGTGTGGTGCTAGAGAAGGAATCCTCTGAAAGTAACCGTACGCAGATTGTAAGCACTTTATGTACTATATCTGCTAGTGAAGTTGAATTCTGGCTTGCCAGATTTCACTGAGTTGAATTCATGGATGATTATGAATTGGTTCATTGATGAAGTGAGCTTTACCCTGGCCGGCGTGCATGATGATGAAGAGATCTCTACCCTGGCCGACTTGCATAACGAAGTGAGTTCTACCCTGGCCTGCGTGCATGATGAAGAGAGCTCTACCCTGGTCGACTTGCATGACGAAGTGAGCTCTATTCTGGTCGGCTCTCATGATGAAGTCAGCTCAACCCTGGCCGGCTTGCATGATGAAGTGAGCTCTACCCTGGCCGGTTTGCATGACGAAGTGACCTCTATCCTGGCCGGCTTGAACGATGAAGTGAGCTCTACCCTAGCCGGCTTGCAAGATGAAGTCAGCTCACCCCTGGCTGGCTTGCATGATGAAGTGAGCGCTACCCTGGCCGGTTTGCATGACGAAATGAGCTCTATCCTGGCCGGCTTGCACGATGAAGTGACCTCTACCCTGGCCGGCTTGCATGATGAAATGAGCTCTACCCTGGCCGGTTTGCATGACAAAGTGAGCTCTATCCTGGCCGGCTTGTTCAATAAAGTGAGCTCTACCCTGATCGGCTTGCATGACAAAGTGAGCTCTATCCTGGCCGGCTTGCATCATGAAGTGAGTTCTACCCTGGCCATCTTCCAAGACGAAGTGAGCTCTAGCCTGGCCGGCTTGCATAATAAAGTGAGCTCTAGTCTGGCCGGCTTGAATGATGAAGTGAGCTCTACTCTGACCGGCTTGCATGATGAAGTGATCTCTACCCTGGCCATCTTCCATGACGAAGTAAGCTCTACCCTGCCAGGCTTACATGATGAAGTGAGCTGTACACTGGCTGGTTTGCATGACGAAGTGAGCTTTACCCTGGCCGGCTTGCATGATGAAGTGAGCTTTACCCTGGCCGGCTTGCATGATGAAGTGAGCTTTACCCAGGCCGGCTTGCATGATGAAGTGAGCTCTACCCTGGCCGGCTTGCGTGATAAAGTGAGCTCTACCCTGGCCGGCTTGCATGATGAAGTGATCTCTACCCTGGCCATCTTCCATGACGAAGTAAGCTCTACCCTGCCAGGCTTACATGATGAAGTGAGCTGTACACTGGCCGGCTTGCATGATGAAGTGAGCTCTACCCTGCCCCGGCTTCCATGATGAAGTGAGCTTTACCCAGGCCGGCTTGCATGATGAAGTCAGCTCTACTCTGGCCCGGCTTGCATGATAAAGTGAGCTTTACCCTGGCCGGCTTGCATGATGAAGTGAGCTATACCCTGGCCGGCTTCCATGATGAAGAGAGCTCTTACCTGGCCGCCTTGCATAACGAGGTGAGCTCTACCCTGGCCGGCTTGCATGACGAAACGAGCTCTTCCCTGACATGCTCGCATGATGAAGTGAGCTCTTCCCTGATGATTTCTTGAATATGAAGCATTCTACTTTGTTCATAAGAAGATGAGTCACAATACCGTGACTGCCACAAACAACAGTACCGTGACTGCCACAAACAACAGTACCGTGACTGCCACAAACAACAGTACCGTGACTGCCACAAACAACAGTACCGTGACTGCTACAAACAACAGTATCGAGACGGTTACAAGCAACAGTACCGTGACTGTTACAAACAACAGTACCATGACTGCTACAAACAACAGTACCGTGACTGTTACAAACAACAGTACCGTGACTGCTACAAACAACAGTACTGTGACTGCTACAAACAACAGTATTGTGACTGTTACAAACAACAGTACCGTGACTGCTACAAACAACAGTACTGTGACTGCTACAAACAACAGTACTGTGACTGCTACAAACAACAGTGCTTTGACAGTTACAAAAAACAGTACCGTGACTGCTACAAACAGCAGTACCGTGACTTCTACAAACAACAGTACCGTGACTGTTACAAACAACAGTACCGTGACTGCTAAAAACAACAGTACCATGACTTCTACAAACAACAGTACCGTGACTGCTACAAACAACAGTACCGTGACTGCTACAAACAACAGTACCGTAACTGCTACAAACAACGGTGCCGTGACTGCTACAAACAACAGTACCGTGACTGCTACAAACAACAGTACCATGACTGCCACAAACAACAGTACCATGACTGCTGCAAACAACAGTACAGTGACTGTTACAAACAACAGCACCGTGACTGTTACAAAAAACAGTACCGTGACTGCTACAAACAACAGTACCGTGACTGCTACAAACAACATTACCGAGACTGCTACAAATAACAGTACCGTGACTGTTACAAACAACAGTACCGTGACTGCTACAAACAACAGTACGGTGACTGCTACAAACAACAGTACTGTGACTGTTACAAACAACAGTACCGTGACTGCTACAAACAACAGTATCGTGACTGCTACAAGCAGTACCGTGACTGTTACAAACAACAGTACCGTGACTGCTACAAACAACAGTACCGTGACTGTCACAAACAATAGTACCGTGACTGCTACAAACAACAGTACTGTGACTGTTACAAACAACAGTAACGAGAGCGTTACAAACAACAGTACCGTGACTGTTACAAACAACTGTACCGTGACTGTTACAAACAACAGTACCGTGACTGCTAAAAGCAACAGTACCGTGACTGCCACAAACAACAGTACCGTGACTGTTACAAACAACAGTACCGTCTCTGCTTCAAACAACAGTACCGTGACTGCTACAAGCAACAGTACCGTGAATGCTACAAACAACAGTACCGTGACTGTTACAAACAACAGTACCGTGACTGCTACAAACAACAGTACCGTGACTGCTACAAACAACAGTACAGTGACTGCTACAAACAACAGTACCGTGACTACTACAAACAACAGTACCGTGACTGCTACAAACAACATAACTGTGACTGATACAAGCAACAGTACCGTGACTGTAACAAACAACAGTACCGTGACTGCTACAAACAACAGTACCGTGACTGTTACAAACAACAGTACTGTGACTGCTACAAACAACAGTACCGTGACTGTTACAAACAACAGCACAGTGACTGCTACAAACAACAGTACCGTGACTGCTACAAACAACAGTACCGTGACTGCTACAAACAACAGTACCGTGACTGCTACAAACAACATAACTGTGACTGCTACAAACAACAGTACCGTGACTGTTACAAAAAACAGTTCCGTGACTGCTACAAACAACAGTACCATGACTGCTACAAACAACAGTACCGTGACTACTACAAATAACAGTACTGTGACTGCTACAATCAACAGTACCGTGACTGCTACAAACAACAGTACCGTGACTGCTACAAACAACAGAACCGTGATTGCTACAAACAACAGTACCGTGACTGCTACAAACAACAGTACAATGACAGCTACAAACAACAGTACCGTGACTGCTACAAACAACAGAACCGTGGCTGCTACAAACAACAGTACCATGACTGCTACAAACAACAGTACCGTGACTCCTACAAACAACAGTACCGTGACTGCTACAAACAACAGTACCGTGATTGTTACAAACAACAGTACTGTGACTGCTACAAACAACAGTACCGTGACTGCTACAAACAACAGTACCGTGACTGCTACAAACAACAGTACAGTGACTACTACAAATAACAGAACTGACTGCTACAAACAACAGTACCGTGGCTGCTACAAACAACAGTACTGTGACTGCTACAAACAACAGAACCGTGACTGCTGCAAACAACAGTACCGTGACTGCTACAAACAACAGTACCGTGACTGCTGCAAACAACAGTACCGTGACTGATACAAACAACAGAACCGTGACTGCTACAAACAACTGTACCGTGACTGCTACAAACAACAGTACCGTGACTACTACAAACAACAGTACCGTGACTGCTACAAACAACAGTACCGTGACTGTTACAAAGAACAGTACCGTGACTGCTACAACCAACAGTACCGTGACTGTAACAAACAGCAGTACCGTGACTGCTACAAACAACAGTACCGTGTCTGCTACAAACAACAGTACCGTGACTGCTACAAACAACAGTACTGTGACTGCTACAAACAACAGTACCGTGACCGTTACAAACAACAGTACCGTGACTGCTACAAACAACAATACTATCACTGCTACAAACAACAGTACCTTGAATGCTACAAACAACAGTACCGTGACTGTTACAAACAACAGTACTGTGACTGCCACAAACAACAGTACCGTGACTACTACAAATAACAGTACTGTGACTGCTATAAACAACAGTACCGTGACTGCTACAAACAACAGTACTGTGACTGCTACAAACAACAGTACCGTGGCTGCTACAAACAACAGAACCGTGACTGCTACAAATAACAGCACCGTGACTGCTACAAACAACAATACCATGACTGCTACAAACAACAGTACCGTGACTGTTACGAACAACAGTACCGTGACTGCTACAAACAAAAGTACCGTGACTGCTACAAACAACAGTACAGTGACTGTTACAAACAACAGTACCGTCACTGCTGCAAACAACAGTACCGTGAGTGCTACAAACAACAGTTCCGTGACTGTTACAAACAACCGTACCGTGACTGCTACAAACAACAGTACCGTGACTGCTACAAACAACAGTACCGTGACCGCTACAAACAACAGTACCGTCACTGCTACAAACAACAGTACCGTGACTGCTACAAACAACAGACCCGTGATTGCTACAAACAACAGTACTGTGACTGTTACAAACAACAGTACCGTGACTGCTACAAACAACAGTACAATGACTGCTACAAACAACAGTACCGTGACTGTACAAACAACAGTACCGTGACTGTTACAAACATCAGTACTGTGACTGCTACAAACAACAGTACCGTTACTGCTACAAACAACAGTACCGCGACTGCTATGAACAATAGCACTGTGACTGCTACAAACAACAGTACCGTAACTGCTACAAACAACAGTACAGTGACTACTACAAATAACAGTACTGACTGCTACAAACAACAGTACCGTGACTGCTACAAACAACAGTACTGTGACTGCTACAAACAACAGTACCGTGACTGCTACAAACAACAGTACCGTGACTGCTGCAAACAACAGTACCGTGACTGATACAAACAACAGAACCGTGACTGCTACAAACAACTGTACCGTGACTGCTACAAACAAGAGTACCGTGACTACTACAAACAACAGCACCGTGATTAGTACAAACAACAGTACCGTGACTGCTACAAACAACAGTACCGTGACTGTTACAAAGAAGAGTACCGTGACTGCTACAACCAACAGTACCGTGACTGTAACAAACAGCAGTACCGTGACTGCTACAAACAACAGTACCGTGACTGTTAAAAGAGCAGTACCGTGAGTGCTACAAACAACAGTACCGTGACTGCTACAAACAACAGTACCTTGACTGTTACAAACCACAGTACCGTGGCTGCTACAAACAACAGAACGTTGACTGCTACAAACAACAGTACCGTGACTGTTACAAATAACAGTACCGTGACTGCTGCAATCAACAGTACCGTGACTGCTACAAACAACAGCACCGTGACTGTTACAAACAACAGTACCGTGACTGTTACAAACAACAGTACCGTGACTGCTACAAACAACAGTACCGTGACTGCTACAAACAACAGTACCGTGACTGCTACAAACAACAGTACCGTGACTGCTACAAACAACAGAACTGTGACTGCTTCAAACAACAGTACCGTGACTGTTACAAACAACAGTACCGTGACTGCTACAAACAACAATACTATGACTGCCACAAACAACAGTACCGTGACTGCTACAAACAACAGTACCGTGACTGTTACAAACAACAGTACCGTGACTGCCACAAACAAAAGTACCGTGACTACTACAAATAACAGTACTGTGACTGCTATAAACAACAGTACCGTGAATGATACAAACAACAGTACTGTGAGTGGTACAAACAACAGTACCGTGACTGCTACAAACAACAGTACCGTGACTGCTACAAACAACAGAACCGTGATTGCTACAAACAACAGTACCCTGACTGTTACAAACAACAGTACCGTGACTGCTACAAACAACAGTACTATGACTGCTACAAACAACAGTACAGTGACTGCTACAAACAACAGTACCATGACTGTTACAAACAACAGTACCGTGACTGCTACAAACAACAGTACCGTTACTGCTAAAAACAACAGTACCGTGACTGTTACAGAAAACAATACCGTGACTGCTATGAACAGTAGCACAGTGACTGCAACAAACAACAGTACCTTGACTATTACAAACAACAGTGCCGTGACTGTTACAAACAACAATACTGTGACTGCTACAAACAACAGTGCCGTGACTGCTAAAAACAACAGAACTGGGACTGCTACAAACAACAGTACCGTAACTATTACAAACAACAGTATCGTGACTGCTGCAATCAACAGTACCGTGACTACTACAAACAACAGTTCCGTGACTGTTACAAACAACACTACCCTGACTGTTACAAACAACAGTACCGTGACTGCTACAAACAACATTACCGTGACTGCTACAAACAACAGTACCGTGACTGCTACAAACAACAGTACTGTGACTGCTACAAACAACAGTACCGTGACTGTTACAAACAACAGTACCGTGACTGCTACAAACAACAATACTTTGACTGCTTCAAACAACAGTACCTTGACTGCTACAAACAACAGTACCGTGACTGTTACAAACAACAGTACTGTGACTGCCACAAACAACAGTACCGTGACTACTACAAATAACTGTTCTGTGACTGCTATAAACAACAGTACCGTGACTGCTACAAACAACAGTACTGTGACTGCTACAAACAACAGTACCGTGGCTGCTACAAACAACAGAACCGTGACTGCTACAAACAACAGCACCGTGACTGCTACAAACAACAGTACCGTGACTGCTACAAACAACAGTATCGTGACTGTTACGAACAACAGTACCGTGACTGCTACAAACAACAGTACCGTGACTGCTACAAACAACAGTACTGTGACTGCTACAAACAACAGTACCGTGACTGTTACAAACAACAGTACCGTGACTGCTACAAACAACAATACTATGACTGCTACAAACAACAGTACCTTGACTGCTACAAACAACAGTACCGTGACTGTTACAAACAACAGTACTGTGACTGCCACAAACAACAGTACCGTGACTACTACAAATAACTGTACTGTGACTGCTATAAACAACAGTACCGTGACTGCTACAAACAACAGTACTGTGACTGCTACAAACAACAGTACCGTGGCTGCTACAAACAACAGAACCGTGACTGCTACAAACAAGAGCACCGTGACTGCTACAAACAGCAGTACCGTGACTGCTACAAACAACAGTATCGTGACTGTTACGAACAACAGTACCGTGACTGCTACAAACAACAGTATCGTGACTGTTACGAACAACAGTACCGTGACTGCTACAAACAACAGTTCCGTGACTGTTACAAACAACCGTATCGTGACTGCTACAAACAACAGTACCGTGACTGCTACAAACAACAGTACCGTGACCGCTACAAACAACAGTAACGTCACTGCTACAAACAACAGTACCGTGACTGCTACAAACAACAGACCCGTGATTGCTACAAACAACAGTACCGTGACTGTTACAAACAACAGTACCGTGACTGCTACAAACAATAGTACTATGACTGCTACAAACAACACTACCGTGACTGTACAAACAACAGTACCGTGACTGTTACAAACAACAGTACTGTGACTACTACAAACAACAGTACCGTTACTGCTACAAACAACAGTACCGTGACTGTTACAAAAAACAGTACCGTGACTACTACGAACAATAGCACTGTGACTGCTACAAACAACAGTACCGTGACTATTACAAACAACAGTACCGTGATTGCTACAAACAACAGTACTGTGACTCCTACAAACAACAGTGCCGTGACTGATAAAAACAACAGTACCGGGACTGCTACGAACAACAGTACCGTGACTGTTACAAACAACAGTACCGTGACTGCTACAAACAACAGTACCGTGACTACTGCAAACAACAGTACCGTGACTGCTGCAAAGAACAGTACTGTGGCTACTGCAAACAACAGTACCGTGACTGCTACAAACAACAGTACCATGACTGCTACAAACAACAGTACCGTGACTGCTACAAACAACAGCACCGTGACTACTACAAACAACAGCACCGTGACTGCTTCAAACAACAGTACCGTGACTGCTACAAGCATCAGTACCGTGACTGCTTCAAACAACAGTACTGTGACTGCTACAAACAACAGAACCGTGATTGTTACAAACAACAGTACCGTGACTGCTACAAACAACAGTACCGTGACTGCTACAAACAACAGTACAGTGACTGCTACAAATAACAGTACCGTGACTGCTACAAATAACAGTACTGTGACTGCTACAAACAACAGTACCGTGACTGCTACAAACAACAGTACTGTGACTGCTACAAACAACAGTACCGTGACTGCTACAAACAACAGTACCGTGACTGCAACAAACAACAGTACCGTGACTGCTACAAACAAAAGAACCGTGACTGCTACAAACAACAGTACCGTGGCTGTTACAAACAACAGTACCGTGACTGCTACAAACAACAGCACCGTGACTGCTACAAACAACAGTACTGTGACTGCTGCAAACAACAGTACCATGACTGCTACAAACAACAGTACCGTGACTGCTACAAACAACAGTACTGTGACTGCTATAAACAACAGCACCGTGACTGCTACAAACAACAGTACTGTGACTGCTACAAACAACAGTACCGTGACTGCTACAAACAACAGTACCGTGACTGCTACAAACAACAGTACCGTGACTGCTACAAACAACAGTACTGTGACTGCTACAAACAACAGTACCGTGACAGCTACAAACAGCAGTACTGTGACTGCTACAATCAACAATACCGTGACTGCTACAAACAACAGCACCGTGACTGCTACAAACAACAGTACTGTGTTGCTACAAACAACAGTACCATGACTGCTACAAACAACAGTACCGTGACTGCTACAAACAACAGTACCGTGACTGCTACAAACAACAGTACTGTGACTGCTACAAACAACAGTACCGTGACTGTTACAAAAACAGTACCGTGACTGCTACAAACAACAGCACCGTGACTGCTACAAACAACAGTACCGTGACCACTACAAATAACAGTACTGTGACTGCTGCAAACAACAGCACCGTGACTGATACAAACAACAGTACCGTGACTACTACAAATAACAGTACTGTGACTGCTACAAACAATAGTACCGTGACTGTTACAAACAACAGTACCGTGACTACTACAAATAACAGTTCTGTGACTGCTACAAACAACAGTACCGTGACTGCTACAAACAACAGTACTGTGACTGCTACAAACAACAGTACCGTGACTGCTGCAAACAACAGTACCGTGACTGCTACAAACAACAGTAATTTGACTGTTACAAACAACTGTACCGTGACTGCTACAAACAACAGAACCGTGACTGTTACAAACAACAGTACCGTGTCTGCTACAAACAACAGTACCGTGTCTGTTGCAAACAGCAGTACCGTGAATGCTACAAAGAACAGTACCGTGACTGCTACAAACAACAGTACCTTGGCTGCTACAAACAACAGTACCAAGACTGTTACAAAGAACAGTACCGTGACTGCTACAAACAACAGTACCTTGACTGCTACAAACAACAGTACCATGACTGTTACAAACAACAGTACTGTGACTGCTACAAACAACAGTACCGTGACTGTAAAAACAACAGTACCGTGACTGCTACAAACAACAGTACCGTGACTGCAACAAACAACAGTACCGTGACTGCTACAAACAACAGTACCGTGACTGCTACAAACAACAGCACCGTGACTGTTACAAACAACAATACCGTGACTGCTACAAGCAACAGTACCGTGACTGCTACAAACAACAGTACCGTGACTGTTACAAACAACAGTACCGTGACTGCTACAAACAACAGTACTTTCACTGCTACAAACAACAGTACCGTAACTGCTACAAACAACAGCACCGTGACTGCTACAAACAACAGTACCGTGACTTCTACAAACAACAGTACCGTGACTGCTACAAACAACAGTACCGTGACTGCTACAAATAACAGTACCGTGACTGTTACAAACAACAGTACTGTGACTGCTGCAAACAACAGTGCCGTGACTGTTACAAACAACAGTACCGTGACTGCTGCAAACAACAGTACCGTGACTGTAACAAACAACAGTACTGTGACTGCTACAAACAACAGTACCGTGACTGCTACAAACAACAGTACCGTGACTGTTACAAACAACAGTACCGTGACTGCTGCAAACAACAGTACGGTGACTGTTACAAACAATAGTACCGTGACTGTTACAAACAACAGTACCGTGACTGTTACAAACAACAGTACCGCGACTAATACAAACAACAGTACCGTGACTGCTACAAACAACAGTACTGATACTGCCACAAACAACAGTACCGTGACTGCTAAAAACAACAGTATCGTGACTGCTACAAACAACAGCACCGTGACTGCTACAAACAACAGTACCGTGACTGCTACAAACAACTGTACCGTGACTGCTACAAACAACAGTACCGTGACTGTTACAAACAACAGTTCCTTGACTTTTACAAACAACAGTACCGTGACTGCTACAAACAACAGTACCGTGACTGCAACAAACAACAGTACCGTGACTGCTACAAACAAAAGTACCTTGACTGCTACAAACAACAGTACCGTGGCTGTTACAAACAACAGTACCGTGACTGCTACAAACAACAGCACCGTTACTGCTACAAACAACAGTACTGTGACTGCTGCAAACAACAGTACCGTGACTGCTACAAACAACAGTACCGTGACTGCTACAAACAACAGTACTGTGACTGCTATAAACAACAGCACCGTGACTGCTACAAACAACAGTACTGGGACTGCTACAAACAACAGTACCGTGACTGCTACAAACAACAGTACCGTGACTGCTACAAACAACAGTACCGTGACTGCTACAAACAACAGTACTGTGACTGCTACAAACAAGAGTACCGTGACTGCTACAAACAACGGTACTGTGACTGCTACAATCAACAATACCGTGACTGCTACAAACAACAGCACCGTGACTGCTACAAACAACAGTACTGTGTTGCTACAAACAACAGTTCCGTGACTGCTACAAACAACAGTACCGTGATTGCTACAAACAACAGTACCGTGACTGCTACAAACAACAGTACTGTGACTGCTACAAACAACAGTACCGTGACTGTTACAAAAAACAGTACCGTGACTGCTACAAACAACAGTACCGTGACTACTGCAAACAACAGCACCGTGACTGCTACAAACAACAGTACCGTGACCACTACAAATAACAGTACTGTGACTGCTGCAAACAACAGCACCGTGACTGCTACAAACAACAGTACCGTGACTGCTACAAACAACAGTACCGTGACTGTTAAAAGAGCAGTACCGTGAGTGCTACAAACAACAGTACCGTGACTGTTACAAACAACAGTACCGTGGCTGCTACAAACAACAGAACCTTGACTGCTACAAACAACAGTACCGTGACTGTTACAAATAACAGTACCGTGACTGCTGCAATCAACAGTACCGTGACTGCTACAAACAACAGCACCGTGACTGTTACAAACAACAGTACCGTGACTATTACAAACAACAGTACCGTGACTGCTACAAACAACAGTACCGTGACTGCTACAAACAACAGTACCGTGACTGCTACAAACAACAGTACCGTGACTGCTACAAACAACAGAACTGTGACTGCTTCACACAACAGTACCGTGACTGTTACAAACAACAGTACCGTGACTGCTACAAACAACAGTACCGTGGCTGCTACAAACAACAGTACCGTGACTGTTACAAATAACAGTACCGTGACTGCTGCAATCAACAGTACCGTGACTGTTACAAACAACAGTACCGTGGCTGCTACAAACAACAGAACCTTGACTGCTACAAACAACAGTACCGTGACTGTTACAAATAACAGAACTGTGACTGCTTCACACAACAGTACCGTGAGTGCTACAAACAACAGTACCGTGACTGTTACAAACAACAGTACCGTGGCTGCTACAAACAACAGAACCTTGACTGCTACAAACAACAGTACCGTGACTGTTACAAATAACAGTACCGTGACTGCTGCAATCAACAGTACCGTGACTGCTACAAACAACAGCACCGTGACTGTTACAAACAACAGTACCGTGACTGTTACAAACAACAGTACCGTGACTGCTACAAACAACAGTACCGTGACTGCTACAAACAACAGTACCGTGACTGCTACAAACAACAGTACCGTGACTGCTACAAACAACAGAACTGTGACTGCTTCACACAACAGTACCGTGACTGTTACAAACAACAGTACCGTGACTGCTACAAACAACAATACTATGACTGCTACAAACAACAGTACCGTGACTGCTACAAACAACAGTACCGTGACTGTTACAAACAACAGTACCGTGACTGCCACAAACAACAGTACCGTGACTACTGCAAATAACAGTACTGTGACTGCTATTAACAACAGTACCGTGAATGATACAAACAACAGTACTGTGAGTGCTACAAACAACAGTACCGTGACTGCTACAAACAACAGTACCGTGACTGCTACAAACAACAGAACCGTGATTGCTACAAACAACAGTACCCTGACTGTTACAAACAACAGTACCGTGACTGCTACAAACAACAGTACTATGACTGCTACAAACAACAGTACAGTGACTGCTACAAACAACAGTACCATGACTGTTACAAACAACAGTACCGTGACTGCTACAAACAACAGTACCGTTACTGCTACAAACAACAGTACCGTGACTGTTACAGAAAACAATACCGTGACTGCTATGAACAGTAGCACAGTGACTGCAACAAACAACAGTACCTTGACTATTACAAACAACAGTGCCGTGACTGCTACAAACAACAATACTGTGACTGCTACAAACAACAGTGCCGTGACTGCTAAAAACAACAGAACTGGGACTGCTACAAACAACAGTACCGTAACTATTACAAACAACAGTATCGTGACTGCTGCAATCAACAGTACCGTGACTACTACAAACAACAGTTCCGTGACTGTTACAAACAACAGTACCCTGACTGTTACAAACAACAGTACCGTGACTGCTACAAACAACAGTACCGTGACTGCTACAAACAACATTACCGTGACTGCTACAAACAACTGTACCGTGACTCCTACAAACAACAGTACTGTGACTGCTACAAACAACAGTACCGTGACTGTTACAAACAACAGTACCGTGACTGCTACAAACAACAATACTATGACTGCTACAAACAACAGTACCTTGACTGCTACAAACAACAGTACCGTGACTGTTACAAACAACAGTACTGTGACTGCCACAAACAACAGTACCGTGACTACTACAAATAACTGTTCTGTGACTGCTATAAACAACAATACCGTGACTGCTACAAACAACAGTACTGTGACTGCTACAAACAACAGTACCGTGGCTGCTACAAACAACAGAACCGTGACTGCTACAAACAACAGCACCGTGACTGCTACAAACAACAGTACCGTGACTGCTACAAACAACAGTATCGTGACTGTTACGAACAACAGTACCGTGACTGCTACAAACAACAGTACCGTGACTGCTACAAACAACAGTACTGTGACTGCTACAAACAACAGTACCGTGACTGTTACAAACAACAGTACCGTGACTGCTACAAACAACAATACTATGACTGCTACAAACAACAGTACCTTGACTGCTACAAACAACAGAACCGTGGCTGCTACAAACAACAGAACCGTGACTGCTACAAACAACAGCACCGTGACTGCTACAAACAACAGTACCGTGACTGCTACAAACAACAGTATCGTGACTGTTACGAACAACAGTACCGTGACTGCTACAAACAACAGTATCGTGACTGTTACGAACAACAGTACCGTGACTGCTACAAACAACAGTTCCGTGACTGTTACAAACAACCGGATCGTGACTGCTACAAACAACAGTACCGTGACAGCTACAAACAACAGTACCGTGACCGCTACAAATAACAGTACCGTCACTGCTACAAACAACAGTACCGTGACTGCTACAAACAACAGACCCGTGATTGCTACAAACAACAGTACCGTAACTGTTACAAACAACAGTACCGTGACTGCTACAAACAATAGTACTGTGAATGCTACAAACAACAGTACCGTGACTGTACAAACAACAGTACCGTGACTGTTACAAACAACAGTACTGTGACTACTACAAACAACAGTACCGTTACTGCTACAAACAACAGTACCGTGACTGTTACAAAAAACAGTACCGTGACTACTATGAACAATAGCACTGTGACTGCTACAAACAACAGTACCGTGACTATTACAAACAACAGTACCGTGACTGCTACAAACAACAGTACTGTGACTCCTACAAACAACAGTGCCGTGACTGATAAAAACAACAGTACCGGGACTGCTACGAACAACAGTACCGTGACTGTTACAAACAACAGTACCGTGACTGCTACAAACAACAGTACCGTGACTACTGCAAACAACAGTACCGTGACTGCTGCAAAGAACAGTACTGTGGCTACTGCAAACAACAGTACCGTGACTGCTACAAACAACAGTACCATGACTGCTACAAACAACAGTACCGTGACTGCTACAAACAACAGCACCGTGACTACTACAAACAACAGCACCGTGACTGCTACAAACAACAGTACCGTGACTGCTACAAGCATCAGTACCGTGACTGCTTCAAACAACAGTACTGTGACTGCTACAAACAACAGAACCGTGATTGTTACAAACAACAGTACCGTGACTGCTACAAACAACAGTACCGTGACTGCTACAAACAACAGTACAGTGACTGCTACAAATAACTACCGTGACTGCTACAAATAACAGTACTGTGACTGCTACAAACAACAGTACCGTGACTGCTACAAACAACAGTACTGTGACTGCTACAAACAAAAGTACCGTGACTGCTACAAACAACAGTACCGTGACTGCTACAAACAACAGTACCGTGACTGCTACAAACAACAGTACCGTGACTGCAACAAACAACAGTACCGTGACTGCTATAAACAAAAGTACCGTGACTGCTACAAACAACAGTACCGTGGCTGTTACAAACAACAGTACCGTGACTGCTACAAACAACAGCACCGTGACTGCTACAAACAACAGTACTGTGACTGCTGCAAACAACAGTACCGTGACTGCTACAAACAACAGTACTGTGACTGCTACAAACAACAGTACTGTGACTGCTATAAACAACAGCACCGTGACTGCTACAAACAAGAGTACTGTGACTGCTACAAACAAAAGTACCGTGACTGCTACAAACAACAGTACCGTGACTGCTACAAACAACAGTACCGTGACTGCTACAAACAACAGTACTGTGACTGCTACAAACAACAGTACTGTGACTGCTACAATCAACAATACCGTGACTCCTACAAACAACAGCACCGTGACTGCTACAAACAACAGTACTGTGTTGCTACAAACAACAGTACCATAACTGCTACAAACAACAGTACCGTGACTGCTACAAACAACAGTACCGTGACTGCTACAAACAACAGTACTGTGACTGCTACAAACAACAGTACCGTGACTGTTACAAAAAACAGTACCGTGACTGCTACAAACAACAGCACCGTGACTGCTACAAACAACAGTACCGTGACCACTACAAATAACAGTACTGTGACTGTTGCAAACAACAGTACCGTGACTACTACAAATAACAGTACTGTGACTGCTACAAACAATAGTACCGTGACTGCTACAAACAACAGTACCGTGACTACTACAAATAACAGTTCTGTGACTGCTACAAACAACAGTACCGTGACTGCTACAAACAACAGTACTGTGACTGCTACAAACAACAGTACCGTGACTGCTGCAAACAACAGTACCGTGACTGCTACAAACAACAGTAATTTGACTGTTACAAACAACTGTACCGTGACTGCTACAAACAACAGAACCGTGACTGTTACAAACAACAGTACCGTGTCTGCTACAAACAACAGTACCGTGTCTGTTACAAACAGCAGTACCGTGAATGCTACAAAGAACAGTACCGTGACTGCTACAAACAACAGTACCGTGACTGCTACAAACAACAGTACCTTGACTGTTACAAACAACAGTACTGTGACTGCTACAAACAACAGTACCGTGACTGTAAAAACAACAGTACCGTGACTGCTACAAACAACAGTACCGTGACTGCAACAAACAACAGTACCGTGACTGCTACAAACAACAGTACCGTGACTGCTACAAACAACAGCACCGTGACTGTTACAAACAACAATACCGTGACTGCTACAAGCAACAGTACCGTGACTGCTACAAACAACAGTTCCGTGACTGTTACAAACAACAGTACCGTGACTGCTACAAACAACAGTACTTTGACTGCTACAAACAACAGTACCGTAACTGCTACAAACAACAGCACCGTGACTGCTACAAACAACAGTACCGTGACTTCTACAAACAACAGTACCGTGACTGCTACAAACAACAGTACCGTGACTGCTACAAATAACAGTACCGTGACTGTTACAAACAACAGTACTGTGACTGCTGCAAACAACAATTCCGTGACTGTTACAAACAACAGTACCGTGACTGCTGCAAACAACAGTACCGTGACTGTAACAAACAACAGTACTGTGACTGCTACAAACAACAGTACCGTGACTGCTACAAACAACAGTACCGTGACTCTTACAAACAACAGTACCGTGACTGCTGCAAACAACAGTACGGTGACTGTTACAAACAATAGTACCGTGACTGTTACAAACAACAGTACCGTGACTGTTACAAACAACAGTACCGCGTCTTCTACAAACAACAGTACCGTGACTGCTACAAACAACAGTACTGATACTGCCACAAACAACAGCACCGTGACTGCTACAAACAACAGTACCGTGACTGCTACAAACAACAGTACCGTGACTGCTACAAACAACAGTACCGTGACTGTTACAAACAACAGTTCCTTGACTTTTACAAACAACAGTACCGTGACTGCTACAAACAACAGTACCGTGACTGCAACAAACAACAGTACCGTGACTGCTACAAACAAAAGTACCTTGACTGCTACAAACAACAGTACCGTGGCTGTTACAAACAACAATACCGTGACTGCTACAAACAACAGCACCGTGACTGCTACAAACAACAGTACTGTGACTGCTGCAAACAACAGTACCGTGACTGCTACAAACAACAGTACCGTGACTGCTACAAACAACAGTACTGTGACTGCTATAAACAACAGCACCGTTACTGCTACAAACAACAGTACTGGGACTGCTACAAACAACAGTACCGTGACTGCTAGAAACAACAGTACCGTGACTGCTACAAACAACAGTACCGTGACTGCTACAAACAACAGTACTGTGACTGCTACAAACAACAGTACCGTGACTGCTACAAACAACGGTTCTGTGACTGCTACAATCAACAATACCGTGACTGCTACAAACAACAGCACCGTGACTGCTACAAACAACAGTACTGTGTTGCTACAAACAACAGTACCGTGACTGCTACAAACAATAGTACCGTGATTTCTACAAACAACAGTACCGTGACTGCTACAAACAACAGTACTGTGACTGCTACAAACAACAGTACCGTGACTGTTACAAAAAAAAGTACCGTGACTGCTACTAACAACAGTACCGTGACTGCTGCAAACAACAGCACCGTGACTGCTACAAACAACAGTACCGTGACCACTACAAATAACAGTACTGTGACTGCTGCAAACAACAGCACCGTGACTGCTACAAACAACAGTACCGTGACTACTACAAATAACAGTACTGTGACTGCTACAAACAACAGTACCGTGACTGCTACAAACAACAGTACCGTGACTGCTACAAACAACAGTACTGATACTGCCACAAACAACAGTACCGTGACTGCTAAAAACAACAGTACCGTGACTGCTACAAACAACAGCACCGTGACTGCTACAAACAACAGTACCGTGACTGTTACAAACAACAGTACCGTGACTGCTACAAACAACAGTACCGTGACTGTTACAAACAACAGTTCCTTGACTTTTACAAACAACAGTACCGTGACTGCTACAAACAACAGTACCGTGACTGCAACAAACAACAGTACCGTGACTGCTACAAACAAAAGTACCTTGACTGCTACAAACAACAGTACCGTGGCTGTTACAAACAACAGTACCGTGACTGCTACAAACAACAGCACCGTGACTGCTACAAACAACAGTACTGTGACTGCTGCAAACAACAGTACCGTGACTGCTACAAACAACAGTACCGTGACTGCTACAAACAACAGTACTGTGACTGCTATAAACAACAGCACCGTTACTGCTACAAACAACAGTACTGGGACTGCTACAAACAACAGTACCGTGACTGCTACAAACAACAGTACCGTGACTGCTACAAACAACAGTACCGTGACTGCTACAAACAACAGTACTGTGACTGCTACAAACAACAGTACCGTGACTGCTACAAACAACGGTACTGTGACTGCTACAATCAACAATACCGTGACTGCTACAAACAACAGCACCGTGACTGCTACAAACAACAGTACTGTGTTGCTACAAACAACAGTACCGTGACTGCTACAAACAACAGTACCGTGATTTCTACAAACAACAGTACCGTGACTGCTACAAACAACAGTACTGTGACTGCTACAAACAACAGTACCGTGACTGTTACAAAAAACAGTACCGTGACTGCTACTAACAACAGTACCGTGACTGCTGCAAACAACAGCACCGTGACTGCTACAAACAACAGTACCGTGACCACTACAAATAACAGTACTGTGACTGCTGCAAACAACAGCACCGTGACTGCTACAAACAACAGTACCGTGACTACTACAAATAACAGTACTGTGACTGCTACAAACAACAGCACCGTGACTGCTACAAACAACAGTACCGTGACCACTACAAATAACAGTACTGTGACTGCTGCAAACAACAGCACCGTGACTGCTACAAACAACAGTACCGTGACTACTACAAATAACAGTACTGTGACTGCTACAAACAACAGTACCGTGACTACTACAAGCAACAGTACCGTGATTTCTACAAACAACAGTACCGTGACTGCTACAAACAACAGTACTGTGACTGCTACAAACAACAGTACCGTGACTGCTGCAAACAACAGTACCGTGACTGCTACAAACAACAGTAATTTGACTGCTACAAACAACAGTACCGTGACTGCTACAAACAACAGTACCGTGACTGTTACAAACAACTGTACCGTGACTGCTACAAACAACAGAACCGTGACTGTTACAAACAACAGTACCGTGTCTGCTACAAACAACTGTACCGTGACTGTTACAAACAGCAGTACCGTGAATGCTACAAAGAACAGTACCATGACTGCTACAAACAACAGTACCGTGGCTGCTACAAACAACAGTACCAAGACTGTTACAAAGAACAGTACCGTGACTGCTACAAACAACAGTACCTTGACTGCTACAAACAACAGTACCTTGACTGTTACAAACAACAGTTCTGTGACTGCTACAAACAACAGTACCGTGACTGTAAAAACAACAGTACCGTGACTGCTACAAACAACAGTACCGTGACTGCAACAAACAACAGTACCGTGACTGCTACAAACAACAGTACCGTGACTGCTACAAACAACAGCACCGTGACTGTTACAAACAACAATACCGTGACTGCTACAAGCAACAGTACCGTGACTGCTACAAACAAGAGTACCGTGACTGTTACAAACAACAGTACCGTGACTGCTACAAACAACAGTACTTTGACTGCTACAAACAACAGTACCGTAACTGCTACAAAC
The DNA here is from genome assembly GCF_038502225.1 of Cherax quadricarinatus. Taxonomy (NCBI): domain Eukaryota; kingdom Metazoa; phylum Arthropoda; class Malacostraca; order Decapoda; family Parastacidae; genus Cherax; species Cherax quadricarinatus. The sequence goes on from NC_091297.1 coordinate 42,175,227, forward strand.
AACAGCACCGTGACTGCTACAAACAACAGTACCGTGACTTCTACAAACAACAGTACCGTGACTGCTACAAACAACAGTACCGTGACTGCTACAAATAACAGTAGCGTGACTGTTACAAACAACAGTACTTTGACTGCTGCAAACAACAGTGCCGTGACTGTTACAAACAACAGTACCGTGACTGCTGCAAACAATAGTACCGTGACTGTTACAAACAACAGTACTGTGACTGCTACAAACAACAGTACCGTGACTGCTACAAACAACAGTACCGTGACTGATACAAACAACAGTACCGTGACTGCTGCAAACAACAGTACGGTGACTGTTACAAACAACAGTACCGTGACTGTTACAAACAACAGTACCGTGACTGTTACAAACAACAGTACCGCGACTACTACAAACAACAGTACCGTGACTGCTACAAACAACAGTAGTGATTCTGCCACAAACAACAGTACCGTGACTGCTAAAAACAACAGTACCGTGACTGCTACAAACAACAGTACCGTGACTGCTACAAACAACAGTACCGTGACTGCTGAACATCAAAATGGTATACAATACCGACAGGTTGTTAGGTAAGACACAAATGCAACAGTTAGACAACTTTATTCCGAAACGTTTCGCCTACACAGTAGGCTTCTTCAGTCGAATACAGAAAGTAGGCAGGAACAGTAGAGATGTGAAGACGATGTAATCAGTCCATCACCCTTAAAGTCGTAGAATTTGAGGTTGTCAGTCCCTCGGCCTGGAGAAGTTCAGTTCCATAGTGAGGAACTATCTGAAGATCAAGCGACAGTGCGGAGACCCAAACACTGTCGGAAGGAGAGGTGCAGGGTAGTAGTAGTAGTAGTAGTAGTAGTAGTACTACCCTGCACCTCTCCCTCCGGAGACTTGGGTGCTGTCGGAGGGAGAGGTGCAGGGTAGTACTACTACTACTACTACTACTACTACTACCCTGCACCTCTCCTTCCGACAGTGTTTAGGTCTCCGCACTGTCGCTTGATCTTCAGATAGTTCCTCACTATGGAACTGAACTTCTCCAGGCCGAGGGACTGACAACCTCAAATTCTACGACTTTAAGGGTGATGGACTGATTACATCGTCTTCACATCTCTACTGTTCCTGCCTACTTTCTGTATTCGACTGAAGAAGCCTACTGTGTAGGCGAAACGTTTCGGAATAAAGTTGTCTAACTGTTGCATATGTGTCTTACCTAACACCGTGACTGCTACAAACAACAGTACCGTGACTGCTACAAACAACAGTACCGTGACTGTTACAAACAACAGTTCCTTGACTTTTACAAACAACAGTACCGTGACTGCTACAAACAACAGTACCGTGACTGCTACAAGCAACAGTACCGTGACTGCTACAAACAAGAGTACCGTGACTACTAGAAACAACAGTACCTTGACTGCTACAAACAACAGTACTGTGACTGCTACAAACAACAGTACCGTGAGTGTTACAAACAACAGTACCGTGACTGCTACAAACAACAGTACTGTGACTGCTACAAACAACAGTACCGTGACTGCTACAAACAACAGTACCGTGACTGCTGCAAACAACGGTACCGTGACTGCTACAAACAACAGTACCGTGACTGCTACAAAAAACAGTACTGTGACTGCTACAAACAACAGTACCCTGACTGTTACAAACAACAGTACCGTGACTGCTACAAACAACAGTACCGTGACTGCTACAAATAAAAGTACGGTGAATGTTACAAACAACAGTACCGTGACTGCTACAAAAAACAGTACTGTGACTGCTACAAACAACAGTACCCTGACTGTTACAAACAACAGTACCGTGACTGCTACAAACAACAGTACCGTGACTGCTACAAATAAAAGTACGGTGAATGTTACAAACAACAGTACTGTGACTGCTAAAAACAACAGAACCCTGACTGCTACAAACAACAGTACCGTGACTACTACAAACAACAGTACTGTGACTGCTACAAACAACAGTACCGTGACTGCTGCAAACAACAGTACCCTGACTGCTACAAACAACATTACCGTGACTGCTACAAACAACAGTACCGTGACTGCTACAAACAACAGTACCGTGACTGTTACAAACAGCTGTACCGTGACTGCTACAAACAACAGTACCGTGACTGCTACAAACAACAGTACCGTGAATGCTACAAACAACAGTACCGTCAATGTTACAAACAGCAGTACCGTGAATGCTACAAACAACAGTACCGTGACTGCTACAAACAACAGTACCGTGGCTGCTACAAACAACAGTACCAAGACTGTTACAAAGAACAGTACCGTGACTGCTACAAACAAAAAGTACCGTGACGGCTACAAACAACAGTACCGTGACTGCTACAAACAGCAGTATCGTGACTGCTACAAACAACAGTACCGTGACTGCTGGAAACAACAGTACCGTGACTGCTACAAACAACAGTACCGTGACTGTTACAAACAACAGTACCGTGACTGCTGCAAACAACAGCACTGTGACTGCTACAAACAACAGTACCGTATCTGTTACAAACAACAGTACCGTGACTGCTACAAACAACGGTACCGTGACTGTCACAAACAACAGTACCGTGACTGCTACAAACAACAGTGCCGTAACTGCTACAAACAACAGTGCCGTGACTGTTACAAACAACAGCACCGTGACTGCTACACACAACAGTACCGTGACTGTTACAAACAACTGTACCTTGACTGCTACAAACAACAGTACTGTGACTGCTACAAACAACAGTTCCGTGACTGTTACAAACAACAGTACCGTGACTGCTACAAACAACAGTACCGCGACTGTTACAAACAACAGTACCCTGACTGCTACAAACAACAGTACCGTGACTGCTACAAACAACAGTGCCGTGACTGTTACAAACAACAGTTCCGTGACTGCTACAAACAATAGCAATGTAACTGCTGCAAACAACAGTACCGTGACTGTTACAAATAACTACCGTGACTGCTACAAACAACAGTACCGTGACTGCTACAAACAACAGTACCGTGACTGCTACAAACATCAGTACCGTGACTGCTACAAACAACAATACCGTGACTGATACAAACAACAGCACCGTGACTGCTACAAACAAGAGTACTTTGACTGCTACAAACAACAGTACCGTGACTGCTAAAAACAACAGTACCGTGACTGCTACAAACAACAGTACCGTGACTGCTATAAACAACAGTACCGTGACTGCTACAAACAACAGCACCGTGACTGCTACAAACAACAGTACCGTGACTGCTACAAATAACAGTACCGTGACTGCTACAAACAACAGTACCGTGATCTCTACAAAAATCAATACCGTGACTGCTACAAACAACAGTACCGTGACTGCTACGAACAACAGTACCGTGACCGCTACAAACAACAGTACGGTGACTGCTTCAAACAACAGTACCGTGACTGCTACAAACAACAGTACCGCGACTGATACAAACAACAGTACCGTGACTGCTACAAACAACAGTACCGTGATCTCTACAAAAATCAATACCGTGACTGCTACAAACAACAGTACCGTGACTGCTACGAACAACAGTACCGTGACCGCTACAAACAACAGTACGGTGACTGCTTCAAACAACAGTACCGTGACTGCTACAAACAACAGTACCGTGACTGCTACAAACAACAGTACCGTGAGTGCTACAAACAACAGTACCGTGACTGCTATAAACAACAGTACCTTGACTGCTACAACCAACAGTACCGTTACTGCTGCAAACAACACTACCGGGATTACTAAAAAGAACAGTACCGTGACTGCTAAAAATAACAGTACCGTGACTGCTACAAACAACAGTACCGTAACTGTTACAAACAACCGTACCTTGACTGCAACAAACAACAGTACCGTGACTGCTACAAACAACAGTACCGTGACTTTCACGAACAAAAGTACCGTGACTGCTACAATCAACAGCACCATGACTGCTACAAACAACAGTACCGCGACTGCTACAAACAACAGCACCGTGACTGCTACAAACAACAGTACCGTGGCTGCCACAAACAACAGTATCGTGACACAAACACACACACACATAAGAAGAACATAAGAACATAAGAACTAAGGAACACTGCTGCAGGCCTACTGGCCCATGCGAGGCAGGTCCAAGTCTCCTACCGGCTTAAGCCAATGCACCCAACCTAGTCAGGTCAGGTCACATTGACTTAAGGGAGGAACACGGCAACCGACCTGGTAGCACAAGCTATCAGGTCCAACTCACATCCACCCACATCCACTCATGTATTTATCCAACCTATTTTTAAAGCTACACAACGTTCTGGCCTCTATAACTGTACTCGGGAGTTTGTTCCACTCATCCACAACTCTATTACCAAACCAGTACTTTCCTATATCCTTCCTGAATCTGAATTTTTCCAACTTAAAACCATTGCTGCGAGTACTGTCTAGGCTAGATATTTTCAGCACACTATTTACATCCCCTTTATTTATTCCTGTCTTCCATTTATACACCTCAATCATATCCCCCCTAATTCTACGTCTTTCTAGAGAGTGCAGATTCAGGGCCCTTAGTCTATCCTCATAGGGAAGGTTTCTGAAACGTGGGATCAACTTTGTCATCCTCCTTTGTACATTTTCCAGAGAATTTATATCCATTCTGTAATACGGTGACCAAAACTGTGCAGCATAATCTAAATGAGGCCTAACCAAGGATGTATAGAGTTGAAGAACAACCTGAAGACTCCTATTATTTATGCTTCTTGATATGAAGCCAAGGATTCTATTAGCTTTATTGCGAACACTTATGCACTGTTGTCTTGGTTTCAGATTACTGCTAACCAGAACTCCTAAATCTTTTTCGCAATCCGTAATATTAAGATCTACATTATTTAGTTTATATGTGGCATGGTTATTGTCCTGTCCAACATTTAGAACTTTGCATTTGTCTATATTAAACTGCATCTGCCACTTCTCCGACCACTGCATCAGTCTATTCAAATCTTCCTGGAGTGCTCGAATGTCCTCGTCAGAATGAATTCGACGGCCTATTTTGGTGTCATCGGCAAACTTGCCGATGTCGCTCTTTATGCCCTCATCTATGTCGTTTATGTAGATTGTGAACAGCAGGGGGCCCAACACTGACCCCTGTAGAACACCGCTCGTGACGCTTCCCCACTCTGATTTCTCCCCATTTATGCAAACTCTCTGCTGCCTATTTGTCAACCATGCCTCTATCCAGGAAAAAAATTATCCTCCTATTCCATGTGCTTTAATTTTCCTCAATAGTCTCTGATGTGGGACCCTGTCAAAAGCCTTACTGAAGTCCATATACACAATATCATATTCATTACCATGATCTACCTCCTCAAATACCTTAGTGAAAAAAGTTAATAAATTCGTAAGGCAGGAACGCCCCTTTGTAAAACCATGCTGAGATTCGTTGATTAATTTATGCTTTTCAAGGTGGCTACGAACTGCCTCGGCAATTATTGATTCCATAAATTTTCCCACTATGGAGGTTAGGCTTATTGGTCTATAGTTCGAAGCTAAGGACCTGTCACCTGTTTTGAAAATAGGTATCACATTTGCCATTTTCCACTTATCTGGCACCATGCCAGTTTGTAGTGATATGTTGAAAAGATTAGCCAAAGGTGTGCTAAGCTCCTCTTTACATTCCTTTAGAACCCTTGCATACAGTTCATCAGGGCCTGGGGATTTGTTAGGTTTTAATTTATCTATTTGCCTAAGGACCATGTCACTTGTGACCCTAATCGTGCACAGTTTATTATCGTCCTGTTCTACATAATTTATCATTACTGGAATATCGCTGGTATCCTCCTGTGTAAAAACTGAGAGGAAGTATGTGTTAAAAATTCTACACATTTCCTTATCACTGTCAGTGAGCTGACCCGAGGAACTTTTGAGTGGGCCTATCTTGTCCCTGATCTTACTTCAGTATACCTGAAAGAATCCTTTTGGGTTAGTCTTCGATTCTCTTGCAACTTTAACCTCATAATCTCTTTTTGCTTTTCTAATTCCCTTTTTTATTTCTCTCTTTAACTGAATATATCGATTTCTTAATTGCCCCTCTCCTCTTTTGATTTGCGTATATATGCCTCTCTTTTGACCAATCAGATATTTTAATCTATTGTTCATCCATTTAGGATCATTTTTGTTTGATCTGATTTCCCTATTTGGAACATAATTTGACTGAGCAGCTAGAACTATGCTCTGGAAAGCATCATATCGGCAACCGTCACCACCTACCTGACCCTTAGTCAGGTCATTCCAGTTCAACCCGCCTAAGTAATTTTTCAGTCCTATGAAATCAGCCAAGCGGAAGTCAGGGACAGAGACTTGATTGCCATTATTAGGGGAATTCCATGATATATTAAAACTGAGTGATTTGTGATCACTTTCCCCAAGCTCATCATTAACCTCAAGATTATTAATTAGTGTTTCCCTACTGGCAAGAACCAAGTCAAGGAGGTTGTTTCCCCTAGTTGGCTCTGTCACAAACTGTTTTAAAAAACAATCCTGGATCGTATCAAGACAGTCACCTGACTCTAAATTTCCTGTCAAATTGCTCCAGTCAATCTGTCTATAGTTGAAATCTCCCATTAGCACAACATTTTCGTATGTAGATGCCTTACGAATTTCGTCCCATAGAAGTTTACTGCACTCCTTATCAAGATTTGGGGCCCTGTAAATCACACCCAAAATTAGTTTTTCTCGGCCCTCGAGAAGCTGTAACCAAACAGATTCAGTGGCTGACGCTTCTAATTTAATATCTTGTCTAACACAACAATTTAAATTGTCTCTGACATACATCGCTACTCCACCACCTTTCCTGTTGACCCTGTCAGTGTGTAATAATTTATAGCCTTGTATGTGACATTCAGAGGGCATCTCTCTATCTTTCAGATTGAGCCAGGTCTCTGTTATAGCAATAATATCTATGTTTCCTGCACTTGCAATTAATCTTAGCTCATCTATCTTATTTCTTACACTCCTGCTATTGGTATAGTAAACCTTAAGGGAGCTAGTCCCTTGCTGCCCTCTGCTGTCCCCCTTTGTTTGCTGACCTGATCTATTGTCTTTATTTATAACTTCATGCTGAATGCCTTTTATACATTTACTGTTTCCAACCCTAGTGTTGCAACCTGCTTGTTTCCCACACACACCAATACCTCTATCTTCCATCAGTTTAAAATCATAGGCATTTCACCAATGGCCTTCTCAATCGAGTCTGCAAGTGCTACCACCCCTGCCCCAGAGAGATGTACCCCATCCCTTGCATACATATCATGTTTGCCATAAAAGTTGTTCCAGTTGTCAATGAATGGGATTGCAAGTTCCTTGCAGTATCTTTCTAGCCAGCAATTTACACCAATTGCCCTAGACAACCAATCATTTCCTACTCCCCTTCTAGGCAAGATACTACATATGATTGGGATCCCTCCCTTAGACTTAATGAAATCTATAGCTGACCTGTACTTATCTAGCAGCTCTTCTCTCCTACCCTTCCCAATATCATTTCCACCAGCACTGAGACAGATAATGGGCTTGTTCCCATTACCTGACATGATATTATCCAGCCTGTTGACAATGTCCCCAACACCAGCTCCAGGGAAGCACACTCTATCTCTCATCTTCTTATTCCTATTACAAAAAGCACGGTCAATATATCTTACCTGAGAGTCACCAACCACAAGAATGCGCTTACCTTCATTAGCAGGGGCAGTAGTACCCTTACCTTCACTGGCCACTGAAGTACATTCATCCTGAAGAACAGAGAAGCGATTTCCT
>NC_091297.1:42188042-42218042 GCF_038502225.1 Cherax quadricarinatus
CAGGTGAAACATCAACATCCATGAATGTCCCAGGTGAAACATCAACATCCACGAATGTCTCAGGTGAAACATCAACATACATGATTGTCCCAGGTGAAACATCAACATACATGATTGTCCCAGGTGAAACATCAACATCCATGAATGTCCCAGGTGAAACATCAACATCCATGAATGTCCCAGGTGAAACATCAACATACATGATTGTCCCAGGTGAAACATCAACATACATGATTGTCCCAGGTGAAACATCAACATCCATGAATGTCCCAGGTGAAACATCAACATCCATGAATGTCCCAGGTGAAACATCAACATCCATGAATGTCCCAGGTGAAACATCAACATCCATGAATGTCTCAGGTGAAACATCAACATCCATGAATGTCCCAGGTGAAACATCAACATACATGATTGTCCCAGGTGAAACATCAACATCCATGAATGTCCCAGGTGAAACATCAACGTCCATGAGTGTCCCAAGCGAAACATCAGCATCCATGAATATCTCAGGCGAAACATCAACGTCCATGATTGTCCCCACTGAAACATCAACATCCATGAATGTCTCAGGTGAAACATCAACATGAATGAATGTCACAGGCAAAACATCAATATCAATGAATGTCCCTGGTGAAACATCAACATCCATGAATATCCCAGGTGAAACATCAACATCCATGAATGTCCCAGGTGAAACATCAATATCCATGAATGTCTCAGGTGAAACATCAACATCCATGAATGTCTCAGGTGAAACATCAACATGAATGAATGTCACAGGCAAAACATCAACATCAATGAATGTCCCTGGTGAAACATCAACATCCACGAATGTCCCAGGTGAAACATCAACATCCATGAATGTCTCAGGTGAAACATCAACATGAATGAATGTCACAGGCAAAACATCAATATCAATGAATGTCCCTGGTGAAACATCAACATCCATGAATATCCCAGGTGAAACATCAACATCCATGAATGTCCCAGGTGAAACATCGATATCCATGAATGTCTCACGTGAAGCATCAGCATCCATGAATGTCTCAGGCGAAACATCAACGTCCATGAATGTCCCAGGTGAAACATCAACATCCATGAATGTCTCAGGTGAAACATCAACATGAATGAATGTCACAGGCAAAACATCAATATCAATGAATGTCCCTGGTGAAACATCAACATCCATGAATATCCCAGGTGAAACATCAACATCCATGAATGTCCCTGGTGAAACATCAACATCCATGAATGTCTCAGGTGAAACATCAACATGAATGAATGTCACAGGCAAAACATCAATATCAATGAATGTCCCTGGTGAAACATCAACATCCATGAATATCCCAGGTGAAACATCAACATCCATGAATGTCCCAGGTGAAACATCGATATCCATGAATGTCTCACGTGAAGCATCAGCATCCATGAATGTCTCAGGCGAAACATCAACGTCCATGAATGTCCCAGGTGAAACATCAACATCCATGAATGTCCCAGGTGAAACATCGATATCCATGAATGTCTCAGGTGAAACATCAATAACCATGAATGTCTCAGGTGAAACATCAACATCCATGAATGTCTCAGGTGAAACATCAATATCCATGAATGTCCCAGGTGAAACATCAACATCGATGAATGTCCCAGGTGAAACATCGATATCCATGAATGTCTCAGGTGAAACATCAATAACCATGAATGTCTCAGGTGAAACATCAACATCCATGAATGTCTCAGGTGAAACATCAACATCCATGAATGTCCCTGGTGAAACATCAACATCCATGAATGTCCCAGGTGAAACATCGATATCCATGAATGTCTCAGGTGAAACATCAATATCCATGAATGTCCCAGGTGAAACATCAACATCCATGAATGTCTCAGGTGAAACATCAACATCCATGAATGTCCCAGGTGAAACATCAACATCCATGAATGTCTCAGGTGAAACATCAACATCCATGAATGTCCCAGGTGAAACATCAACCTCCATGAATGTCCCAGGTGAAACATCAACATACATGAATGTCCCAAGTGAAACATCAACATCCATGAATTTCGCAGGTGAAGCTTCAACGTCGGTTAATATCCCAGGCGAAACATCAACCTGAATGAATGTCCCATGTGAAACATCAACATCCATGAATGTCCCAGGTGAAACATCAACATCCATGAATGTCTCATGTGAAACATCAACTACTATGAATATCCCAGTGAAACATCAAGATCTGTGAATGTTTCAGGTGAAACATCAACACCCAGGAATGTCCCAAGCGAAACATCAACGTCCATGAATGTCCCAGGTGAAACATCAACATCCATGAATGTCTCAGGTGAAACATCAACATCCATGAATGTCCCAGGTGAAACATCAACATCCATGAATGTCTCAGGTGAAACATCAACATCCATGAATGCTCCAGGTGAAACATCAACTTACATGAATGTCTCAGGTGAAACATCAACATCCATGAATGTCCCAGGTGAAACATCTACTTCCATGAATGTCCCAGGTGAAACATCAACTACTATGAATATCCCAGTGAAACATCAAGATCTGTGAATGTTTCAGGTGAAACATCAACACCCATGAATGTCCCAGGTGAAACATCAACATCCATGAATGTCCCAGGTGAAACATCAACATACATGATTGTCCCTGGTGAAACATCTACTTCCATGAATGTCCCAGGTGAAACATCTACTTCCATGAATGTCCCAGGTGAAACATCAACTACTATGAATATCCCAGTGAAACATCAAGATCTGTGAATGTTTCAGGTGAAACATCAACACCCATGAATGTCCCAGGTGAAACATCATCATCCATGAATATCTCAGGTGAAACATCAACATGTATGAATGTCGCAAGCGAAACACCAACATCCATGAATATATCAGGAGGAACATCAACGTCCATGAGTGTCCCAAGCGAAACATCAGCATCCATGAATATCTCAGGCGAAACATCAACGTCCATGATTGTCCCCACTGAAACATCAACATCCATAAATGTCTCAGGTGAAACATCAACATGCATGAATGTCACAGGCGAAACATCAACATCTATGAATGTCCCTGGTGAAACATCAACATCCATGAATATCCCAGGTGAAACATCAATATCCATGAATGTCTCAGGTGAAGCATCAACGTCCATGAATGTCTCAGGCGAAACATCAACGTCCATGAATATTCCTGGCGATACATCAACATCCATAAATGTTCCAAGTGAACCATCAACATCCATGAATATCCCAGGTGAAACATCAATATCCATGAATGTCTCAGGTGAAGCATCAACGTCCATGAATGTCTCAGGCGAAACATCAACGTCCATGAATATCCCTGGCGATACATCAACATCCATGAATGTCCCAGGTGAAACATCAACATCCATGAATATCCCAGGTGAAACATCAATATCCAAGAATGTGTCAGGTGAAGCATCAACATCCATGAATGTCTCAGGCGAAACATCAACGTCCATGAATATCCCTGGCGATACATCAACATCCATGAATGTCCCAGGTGAAACATCAACATCCATGAATGTCCCAGGTGAAGCATCAACATCCATAAATGTCCCAGGCGAAACATCAACATAAATGAATGTCCCAGGTGAAACATCAACATCCATGAATGTCCCAGGTGAAACATCAACATAAATGAATGTCCCAGGTGAAGCATCAACATCCATAAATGTCCCAGGCGAAACATCAACATAAATGAATGTCCCAGGTGAAGCATCAACATCCATAAATGTCCCTGGCGAAACATCAACATAAATGAATGTCCCAGGTGAAACATCAACATCCATGAATGTCCCAGGTGAAGCATCAACATCCATAAGAACATAAGAACATAAGAAAGGAGGAACACTGCAGGAGGCCTGTTGGCCCATACTAGGCAGTTCCTTTACAATTCATCCCACTAACAAAACATTTGACCAACCCAATTGTAAATGCTTCCCAAGAAATAAGCTCTGATGTGAAAGTCCCACTCAACTCCAACCCCTCCCTCTCACGTACTTATCCAACCTAAATTTGAAACTACCCAAAGTCCTAGCCTCAATAACCCAACTAGGTAGACTGTTCCACTCATCAACTACCCTATTTCCAAACCAATACTTGTTAGGTAAGACACATATGCAACAGTTAGGTATCTTTATTATGAAACGTTTCGCCTACACAGTAGGCTTCTTCAGTCAAGTACAGAAAAGTTGATAGAAGCAGAAGATACTTGAAGACGATGTAATCAGTCCATCACCCTTAAAGTTTTGAGGTGGTCAGTCCCTCAGTCTGGAGAAGAGCATTGTTCCATAGTATGAAACAATATGGAGATGAAGTGACAGAATGGAGCTTTTTATAGCGCCAAGAGGTGAGACGTAGGCCACTAGGAGAGGTAAGAACTCAGATGTTAAAAGGTCAGGTCCCTCTCAAATCCAGCCGCTCTCACTAGTGGAAGTTGTCGAAGTAGATTCTTGGGATCTTAATACTTGGGAATTCTTCGCTTGCCTAATTCTTGGGCACGACCTACTTCAACATTGAACAAATGTTACACGACCTATGACTGCTTCACCTCTCCTGCCAACGCTTTATAAGCTCCTTCTCAGCACGTATGCCGTATTCTATTCAAGATTGATGGACTGACCACATCGACTCAAGGTTGAGGGACTGATTACCTCATTCTCCTCCTATTCTTCAAGATTCTCCTTTGTATGGACTGATGAAGCCACTGTGTGGCGAAACGTTTCCTCAATAAAGATACCCAAGAGTTGCACATGTGTCTAATTTATCAACATGTCGGTTCTCTGAACCATTCATCTACAAATACCTATCTTCCACTTATACACTTCGATCAGGTCTCCCCTCATTCTTCGTCTAACAAGTGAATGTAACTAAAGAGTCTTCAATCTTTCTTCATAAGGAAGATTTCTAATGCTATGTATTAATTTAGTCATCCTACGCTGAATGTTTTCTAACGAATTTATGTCCATTCTGTAATATGGAGACCAGAATTGAGCTGCATAATCTAGGTGAGGCCTTACTAATGATGTATAAAGCTGCAGTATGACCTCTGGACTTCTGTTGCTTACACTTCTTGATATAAATCCCAGTAATCTATTTACCTTATTACGTACGCTTAGGCATTGCTGTCTTGGTTTAAGGTTGCTGCTCACCATAACCCCCAAGTCCTTTTCGCAATCTGTATGGCTAAGTTCTACATCATTTAACTTATAAGTACTAGGGTTATGGGCACTCCCGAGCTTCAGAACCTTGCATTTATCTACATTGAACTGCATCTGCCACTTTTCTGACCAAGAATAGAGTTTATCTAAATCTTTCTGAAGTTCCCTAACATCTACGTTTGAATCAATTATCCTACCTATCTTTGTGTCATCGGCGAATTTGCTCATATCACTGCTAATTCCTTCATCAAGATCATTGATATATATTATAAACAACAACGGGCCCAAGACTGATCCCTGTGGAACGCCGCTTGTTACCGATCCCCACTCGGATTTAACCCCATTTATGGACACTCTCTGCTTCCTGTCTGTGAGCCATGATTCGATCCACGAGAGCACCCTTCCCCCAATGCCATGAGCTGCTACTTTCTTTAACAGTCTATGGTGCGGAACTCTATCAAAAGCCTTACTAAAATCTAAGTAAATAATATCAAATTCTTTATCGTGGTCAACAGCCTCAAAAGCTTTACTGAAGAAAGTTAATAAATTAGTTAGACAAGACCGGCCTCTTGTGAATCCATGCTGAGTATCATTAATCAAGCTATGCTTATCGAGATGGCTTCTTATAATCTCAGCTATAATTGACTCTAGTAATTTGCCTACAATTGAGGTCAGGCTTATTGGGCGGTAATTTGACGGTAACGACTTGTCCCCTGTTTTAAAAATAGGAATTACATTAGCCATCTTCCACGTATCAGACACTACACCTGTTTGAAGAGATAAATTAAAAATGCTAGTTAATGGTTCACAGAGTTCCATTTTGCATTCCTTAAGAACCCTTGAAAAAACCTCATCAGGACCCGGTGACTTATTTTGCTTCAATCGGTCTATCTGTTTCACAACCATTTCACTAGTGACTGTGATGTTACATAATTTATCTTCTTCTGGCCCACTATAAAAATTAATCACTGGAATATTATTAGTGTCTTCCTGTGTAAAAACCGAGAGAAAATAATTATTTAAAATCGTGCACATTTCATTCTCTTTGTCAGTAAGATGCCCATAGTTATTTTTAAGGGGACCTGTCTTATCTCTGACTTTTGTTCTATATACCTGGAAAAAACTTTTTGGGTTAGTTTTAGAATCCCTAGCAACTTTAACTTCATAGTCCCTTTTAGCTTTTCTTATCCCCTTTTTAACGTCCCTCTTAATGTCAATATACTGATTCATAAGATGACCCTCACCTCTTTTGATACGCCTATAAATTCCTTTCTTATGCCCTAATAGATATTTGAGCCTATTATTCATCCATTTTGGGTCATTTCTATTTGATCTAATTTCTTTATACGGGATAAACGTTCTTTGAGCCTCATGTAAAGTGTTCAGAAAACTGTCATATTGATAGCTCTCTTCGTTACCCCAGTCAACAGATGACAAATGTTCTCTAAGCCCATCGTAATCTGCTAAGCGAAAATCTGGGACTGTTACTGAGTTATCCCTACTATCATACTTCCATTCAATGCTAAATGTAATTGATTTGTGGTCGCTAGCACCCAGTTCCTCTGAAACTTCTAAATTATTAACAAGGGATTCATTGTTTGCAATAACTAATTCAAGCAGGTTATTACCCCTTGTAGGTTCTGTCACAAACTGCTTCAAAAAACAATCCTGAACTACTTCTAAGAAGTCATATGATTCTAAATTCCCAGTCAAGAAATTCCAATCAATATGACTAAAGTTAAGGTCTCCTAGAATTACTACATTATCGTGCCTTGTGGCCCTAACAATTTCCTCCCATAGTAGTCTCCCTTGGTCCCTACCTAAGTTTGGGGGACAGTATATCACACCTAAAATTAATTTTTCATGCCCCTCTGAAAATTCTATCCAAACAGCCTCTGTATGAGTTACTTCAGACTTAATACCCGTTTTTATGCAGCAGTTCAAGCGATCTCGGACATACAATGCCACCCCACCTCCCTTCCCGACACTTCTGTCTACTTGGAACAATTTAAAACCCTGAATGTGACATTCTGCAGGCATGTCCCGACTTTTTGAATTAAACCACGTCTCAGTTAAGGCAAATACATCAATGTTACCTGCACTAGCAACTAGTCTCAACTCGTCCATCTTATTCCTAGCACTGCGACTATTTGTGTAATATATATTTAAAGACCCTCCTCTCTCTTTACCCTTCCTGCTCCTTTCTGTTATTCCACTAAACCTATTACTGTCCTTGTCAATTTGTGCCACTGGCTTTCCAATATCCACCTCGTTTTGCCTATTACTAGTTCTCCTACCCTGCGACTTCACTGTTTTCCCGCCAAAACCCGTACCACTAACTATTCCTAGTTTAAAGACCTAACAGCTCCCTCCACTGCATTGGTCAGTGCTCCCACCCCACACCTAGATAAGTGAACCCCATCCCTGGCATACATGTCATTTCTGCCATGGAAGAGGTCCCAGTTGCCAATGAATGTTACCACATTTCCCTTACAGTATTTGTCCAGCCAGCAATTGACACCAATTGCCCTGGACAACCATTCATTTCCAACTCCTCTCCTTGGCAAAATACCACATATGACAGGGTTCCCACCCTTCCTCCTAATTATTTCTATTGCTGACATATACCTGCTAATCAGGTCTTCACTCCTACGTCTGCCAACATCGTTGCCTCCAGCACTGAGACAGATAATAGGATTGCTCCCATTACCTCTCATGATGTCATCCAGACGGATAACAATATCCTCCATCCCAGCCCCAGGCAAGCAAACTCTCTGTCTCCTACTCCTGTCCTTCAAGCAGAACGCCCTATCCATATACCTAACTTGGCTATCCCCAACAACAACAATATTCTTACCTTCCTTGGTGTCGTTCGTCGTGACGTTCCCAGTAGTCGACTCACATTCGTCGGGTAGCACTGAGAATGTATTAGATGTTTCCACAACAGTTTCCACGTCAGTCTCTTTCTTCTTCATCGTTTCTACCTTTCCATTAGTCTTCTTGATCGTCAATTTCGTACCCTGCTGTCCAGCCACTGACCAGTTTCCTCTCTTGACCTGAGGACTCAAAACAGGAGGACTACTACGAATCTTCTTGTTTTCCTCGGTCAGTCGCAGAATCTCCATCTTCCCTATCCTCAATTCTTCCTTAAGCTGTTGGTAAGGTTGCTCGATGGAGGGCATCTTGCTTCAATTCGTAGAGAGCGCGCAAACAGGTCTTCACAGAGCTAAGTACACGTCACCACGTCATGAATGTCTCAGGTGAAACATCAACATCCATGAATGTCTCAGGTGAAACACAACATCTATGAATGTCCCAGGTGAAACATCAACATCCACGAATGTCCCAGGTGAAGCATCAACGTCCATGAATGTCTCAGGCAAAACATCAACGTCCATGAATGTCCCAGGTGAAACATCAACATCAATGAATGTCCCAGGTGAAACATCAACATCCACGAATGTCCCTGGTGAAACATCAACATCCATGAATGTCCCAGGTGAAACATCAACATCCACGAATGTCCCTGGTGAAACATCAACATCCATGAATGTCCCAGGCGAAACATCAACATAAATGAATGTCCCAGGTGAAACATCAACAACCATCAACATTGTTCGCAGTGAGTTTCGTAATGCTCCATGTATGGATGTTTGTTGGGTAAAATCATTACAGTTGAAAAAAAAGATCCATACCCTGCTTCCTGTTATTTTTTTTTTTTTTTTGCATGTTTAAGAACTAAGTATTTCCACTGGTCTACTGTTCTTGGCGACGTGCAGTCTATGGTCTATAAATCAAATAAATCTAGCAACTAATCATAGGTCTGAAGATTGCGGGAATAATTTCTTTTAAATCCCATGTTTACCACTGCTTATATGCTGGACAAATTAGCACACTATATTGTCTAACGTTAATTATACGTTTAAATTGCTTCTTCACCAAATTACGTCTCATTAGTTGGCGCGACGTGACTCTGGCAACAAAGGATGTATCTCACGCTTCAAATGTTGTGACTCACTCAACTTTCTGCTCTTAATTGAATAGGTTTTCTAATTTCCGTGTGAATGTTTTTGATTGACTAGTCCATTACCAGGGTTCCCAGTGACTGTATTGACTAGTCCATTACCAGGGTTCCCAGTGACTGTATTGACTAGTCCAGTACCAGCGTTCCCAGTGACTGTATTGACTAGTCCAGTACCAGCGTTCCCAGTGACTGTATTGACTAGTCCAGTACCAGCGTTCCCAGTGACTGTATTGACTAGTCCAGTACCAGGGTTCCCAGTGACTGTATTGACTAGTCCAGTACCAGCGTTCCCAGTGACTGTATTGACTAGTCCAGTACCAGCGTTCCCAGTGACTGTATTGACTAGTCCAGTACCAGCGTTGCCAGTGACTGTATTGACTAGTCCATTACCAGGGTTCCCAGTGACTGTATTGACTAGTCCATTACCAGGGTTCCCAGTGACTGTATTGACTACTCCATTACCAGGGTTCCCAGTGACTGTATTGACTAGTCCAGTACCAGCGTTCCCAGTGACTGTATTGACTAGTCCAGTACCAGCGTTCCCAGTGACTGTATTGACTAGTCCAGTACCAGGGTTCCCAGTGACTGTATTGACTAGTCCAGTACCAGCGTTCCCAGTGACTGTATTGACTAGTCCAGTACCAGCGTTCCCAGTGACTGTATTGACTAGTCCAGTACCAGCGTTGCCAGTGACTGTATTGACTAGTCCATTACCAGGGTTCCCAGTGACTGTATTGACTAGTCCATTACCAGGGTTCCCAGTGACTGTATTGACTACTCCATTACCAGGGTTCCCAGTGACTGTATTGACTAGTCCAGTACCAGCGTTCCCAGTGACTGTATTGACTAGTCCATTACCAGGGTTCCCAGTGACTGTATTGACTAGTGCATTACCGGGGTTCCCAGTGACTGTATTGACTAGTAGATTACCAGGGTTCCCAGTGACTGAATTGACTAGTCCAGTACCAGCGTTGCCAGTGACTGTATTGACTAGTCCATTACCTGCGTTGCCAGTGACTGTAGTGTCTAGTCCATTCCCAGCGTTGCAAGTGACTGTATTGACTAGTCCAGTACCAGGGTTCCCAGTGACTGTATTGACTAGTCCATTACCAGCGTTGTCAGTGACTGTATTGACTAATCCCTTACCAGCGTTGTCAGTGACTGTATTGACTAGTCCATTACCAGCGTTGCCAGTGACTGTATTGACTAGTCCATTACCAAAGTTGCCAGTGACTGTATTGACTAGTCCATTACCAGCGTTGCCAGTGACTGTATTGACTAGTCCATTACCAGCGTTGCCAGTGACTGTATTGACTAGTCCATTACCAGCGTTCCCAATGACTGTATTGACTAGGCCATTACCAGCGTTGCCAGTGACTGTATTGACTAGTCTATTACCAGCGTTCCCAGTGACTATTGACTAGACCATTACCAGCGTTGCCAGTGACTGTATTGAACAGTCCATTACCAGCGTTGCCAGTGACTGTATTGACTAGTCTATTACCAGCGTTCCCAGTGACTATTGACTAGACCATTACCAGCGTTCCCAGTGACTGTATTGACTAGTCTATTACCAGCGTTCCCAGTGACTATTGACTAGTCCAGTACCAGGGTTCCCAATGACTGTATTGACTAGTCCATTACCAGCGTTGCCAGTGACTGTATTGACTAGTCCAGTACCAGCGTTGCCAGTGAGTGTATTGACTACTCCATTACCAGCTTTGCCAGTGACTGTAGTGTCAAGTCTATTACCAGCGATGCCAGTGACTGTAGTGTCTAGTCCATTACCAGCGTTGCCAGTGACTGTATTGACTAGTCCATTACCAGCGTTCCCAGTGACTGTATTGACTAGTCCATTACCAGCGTTCCCAATGACTGTAGTGTCTAGTCCATTACCAGCGTTCCCAGTGACTATTGACTACTCCATTACCAGCTTTGCCAGTGACTGTAGTGTCTAGTCTATTACCAGCGATGCCAGTGACTGTAGTGTCTAATCCATTACCAGCGTTGCCAGTGACTGTATTGACTAGTCCATTACCAGCGTTGCCAGTGACTGTATTGACTAGTCCATTACCAGCGTTGCCAGTGACTGTATTGAACAGTCCATTACCAGCGTTGCCAGTGACTGTAGTGTCTAGTCCATTACCAGCGTTCCCAGTGACTATTGACTAGTCCATTACAAGCGTTCCCAATGACTGTATTGACTAGTCTATTACCAGCGTTCCCAGTGACTATTGACTAGTCCAGTAAAAGGGTTCCCAATGGCTGTATTGACTAGTCCATTACCAGCGTTCCCAGTGACTGTATTGACTAGTCCAGTACCAGCGTTGCCAGTGACTGTATTGACTAGTCCAGTACCAGCGTTCCCAGTGACTGTATTGACTAGTCCAGTACCAGCGTTGCCAGTGACTGTATTGACTAGTCCATTACCAGGGTTCCCAGTGACTGTATTGACTAGTCCATTACCAGGGTTCCCAGTGACTGTATTGACTACTCCATTACCAGGGTTCCCAGTGACTGTATTGACTAGTCCAGTACCAGCGTTCCCAGTGACTGTATTGACTAGTCCATTACCAGGGTTCCCAGTGACTGTATTGACTAGTGCATTACCAGGGTTCCCAGTGACTGTATTGACTAGTAGATTACCAGGGTTCCCAGTGACTGAATTGACTAGTCCAGTACCAGCGTTGCCAGTGACTGTATTGACTAGTCCATTACCAGCGTTGCCAGTGACTGTAGTGTCTAGTCCATTCCCAGCGTTGCAAGTGACTGTATTGACTAGTCCAGTACCAGGGTTCCCAGTGACTGTATTGACTAGTCCATTACCAGCGTTGTCAGTGACTGTATTGACTAATCCCTTACCAGCGTTGTCAGTGACTGTATTGACTAGTCCATTACCAGCGTTGCCAGTGACTGTATTGACTAGTCCATTACCAAAGTTGCCAGTGACTGTATTGACTAGTCCATTACCAGCGTTGCCAGTGACTGTATTGACTAGTCCATTACCAGCGTTGCCAGTGACTGTATTGACTAGTCCATTACCAGCGTTCCCAATGACTGTATTGACTAGGCCATTACCAGCGTTGCCAGTGACTGTATTGACTAGTCTATTACCAGCGTTCCCAGTGACTATTGACTAGACCATTACCAGCGTTGCCAGTGACTGTATTGAACAGTCCATTACCAGCGTTGCCAGTGACTGTATTGACTAGTCTATTACCAGCGTTCCCAGTGACTATTGACTAGACCATTACCAGCGTTCCCAGTGACTGTATTGACTAGTCTATTACCAGCGTTCCCAGTGACTATTGACTAGTCCAGTACCAGGGTTCCCAATGACTGTATTGACTAGTCCATTACCAGCGTTGCCAGTGACTGTATTGACTAGTCCAGTACCAGCGTTGCCAGTGAGTGTATTGACTACTCCATTACCAGCTTTGCCAGTGACTGTAGTGTCTAGTCTATTACCAGCGATGCCAGTGACTGTAGTGTCTAGTCCATTACCAGCGTTGCCAGTGACTGTATTGACTAGTCCATTACCAGCGTTCCCAGTGACTGTATTGACTAGTCCATTACCAGCGTTCCCAATGACTGTAGTGTCTAGTCCATTACCAGCGTTCCCAGTGACTATTGACTACTCCATTACCAGCTTTGCCAGTGACTGTAGTGTCTAGTCTATTACCAGCGATGCCAGTGACTGTAGTGTCTAGTCCATTACCAGCGTTGCCAGTGACTGTATTGACTAGTCCATTACCAGCGTTGCCAGTGACTGTATTGACTAGTCCATTACCAGCGTTGCCAGTGACTGTATTGAACAGTCCATTACCAGCGTTGCCAGTGACTGTAGTGTCTAGTCCATTACCAGCGTTCCCAGTGACTATTGACTAGTCCATTACCAGCGTTCCCAATGACTGTATTGACTAGTCTATTACCAGCGTTCCCAGTGACTATTGACTAGTCCAGTACCAGGGTTCCCAATGGCTGTATTGACAAGTCCATTACCAGCGTTCCCAGTGACTGTATTGACTAGTCCAGTACCAGCGTTGCCAGTGACTGTATTGACTAGTCCACTACCAGCGTTGCCAGTGACTATATTGACTAGTCTATTACCAGCGTTCCCAGTGACTATTGACTAGTCCATTACAAGCGTTGCCAGTGACTGTATTGACCAGTCCATTACCAGAGTTGCCAGTGACTATATTGACTAGTCCATTACCAGCGTTGCCAGTGAGTGTACTGACTAGTCCATTACCAGCGTTCCCAGTGACTGTATTGACTAGTCCATTACCAGCGTTCCCAGTGACTGTATTGACTAGTCCATTACCAGCGTTGCCAGTGACTGTACTGACTAGTCCATTACCAGCGTTCCCAGTGACTGTACTGACTAGTCCATTACCAGCGTTCCCAGTGACTGTACTGACTAGTCCATTACCAGCGTTCCCAGTGACTGTACTGACTAGTCCATTACCAGCGTTCCCAGTGACTGTACTGACTAGTCCATTACCAGCGTTCCCAGTGACTGTACTGACTAGTCCATTACCAGCGTTCCCAGTGACTGTATTGACTAGTCCATTACCAGCGTTGCCAGTGACTGTATTGACTAGTCCATTACCAGCGTTGCCAGTGACTGTATTGACTAGTCCATTACCAGCGTTGCCAGTGACTGTATTGACTAGTCCATTACCAGCGTTGCCAGTGACTGTATTGACTAGTCCATTACCAGCGTTGCCAGTGACTGTATTGACTAGTCCATTACCAGCGTTGCCAGTGACTGTATTGACTAGTCCATTACCAGCGTTGCCAGTGACTGTATTGACTAGTCCATTACCAGCGTTGCCAGTGACTGTACTGACTAGTCCATTACCAGCGTTCCCAGTGACTGTACTGACTAGTCCATTACCAGCGTTCCCAGTGACTGTACTGACTAGTCCATTACCAGCGTTCCCAATGACTGTATTGACTAGTCCATTACCAGCGTTGCCAGTGACTGTATTGACTAGTCCAGTACCAGGGTTCACAGTGACTGTATTGGCTAGTCCATTACCAGCGTTGCCAGTGACTGTATTGACTAGTCCATTACCAGGGTTCCAAGTGACTGTATAGACTAGTCCATTACCAGCGTTCCCAGTGACTGTATTGACTAGTATATTACCAGCGATTCAAGTGACTGTATTGACTAGTCCATTACCAGGGTTCCAAGTGACTGTATAGACTAGTCCATTACCAGCGTTGCCAGTGACTGTATTGACTAGTCCATTACCAGGGTTCCCAGTGACTGTATTGACTAGTCCATTACAAGCGTTTCCAGTGACTGTATTGACTAGTCCATTACCAGGGTTCCAAGTGACTGTATAGACTAGTCCATTACCAGGGTTCCAAGTGACTGTATTGACTAGTCTATTACCAGCTTTGCCAGTGACTGCATACACTAGTCCATTACTAGGTTTCCCAATGACTGTATTGACTAGTCCATTACCAGCGTTGCCAGTGACTGTATTCACTAGTCCATTTCCAGGGTTCCCAGTGACTGTATTGACTAGTCAATTACCAGCGCTACCAGTGACTGTATTGACTAGTCCAGTACCAGGGTTCCCAGTGACTGTATTGACTAGTCCATTACCAGCGTTGCCAGTGACTGTATTCACTAGTCCATTTCCAGGGTTCCCAGTGACTGTATTGACTAGTCAATTACCAGCGCTACCAGTGACTGTATTGACTAGTCCAGTACCAGGGTTCCCAGTGACTGTATTGACTAGTCCATTACCAGCGTTGCCAGTGACTGTATTGACTAGTCCAGTACCAGGGTTCCCAGTGACTGTATTGACTAGTCAATTACCAGCGCTACCAGTGACTGTATTGACTAGTCCAGTACCAGGGTTCCCAGTGACTGTATTGACTAATCCCTTACCAGCGCTACCAGTGACTGTATTGACTAGTCCATTACCAGGGTTGCCAGTGACTATATTGACTAGTCCATTACCAGCGTTGCCAGTGACTGTATTGACTATTCCAGTACCAGGGTTCCCAGTGACTGTATTGACTAGTCCATTACCAGCGTTGCCAGTGACTGTATTGACTAGTCCATTACCAGTGTTCCCAGTGACTGTATTGACTAGTCCAGTACCAGGGTTCCCAGTGACTGTATTGACTAGTCCAGTGCCAGGGTTCCCAGTGACTGTATTGACTAGTCCATTACTAGCGTTGCCAGTGACTGTATTGACTAGTCCATTACCAGCGTTGCCAGTGACTGTATTGACTAGTCCAGTACCAGGGTTCCCAGTGACTGCATTGACTAGTCCATTACCAGCGTTGCCAGTGACTGTATTGACTAGTCCATTACCAGAGTTGCCAGTGACTGTATTGACTAGTCCATTACAAGTGTTTCCAGTGACTGTATTGACTAGTCCATTACCAGAGTTGCCAGTGACTGTATTGACTAGTCCATTACCAGCGTTGCCAGTGACTGTATTGACCAGTCCATTACCAGCGTTGCCAGTGACTGTATTGACCAGTCCATTACCAGCGTTGCCAGTGACTGTATTGACTAGTCTATTACCAGCGTTCCCAGTGACTATTGACTAGACCATTACCAGCGTTCCCAGTGACTGTATTGACTAGTCCATTACCAGCGTTGCCAGTGACTGTATTGACCAGTCCATTACCAGCGTTGCCAGTGACTGTATTGACCAGTCCATTACCAGCGTTGCCAGTGACTGTATTGACTAGTCTATTACCAGCGTTCCCAGTGACTGTATTGACTAGTCCATTACCAGCGTTGCCAGTGACTGTATTGACCAGTCCATAACCAGCGTTGCCAGTGACTGTATTGACTAGTCAATTACCAGCGTTCCCAGTGACTATTGACTAGACCATTACCAGCGTTCCCAGTGACTGTATTGACTAGTCTATTACCAGCGTTCCCAGTGACTATTGACTAGTCCAGTACCAGGGTTCCCAATGACTGTATTGACTAGTCCATTACCAGCGTTGCCAGTGACTGTATTGACTAGTCCAGTACCAGCGTTGCCAGTGAGTGTATTGACTACTCCATTACCAGCTTTGCCAGTGACTGTAGTGTCTAGTCTATTACCAGCGATGCCAGTGACTGTAGTGTCTAGTCCATTACCAGCGTTGCCAGTGACTGTATTGACTAGTCCATTACCAGCCTTCCCAGTGACTATTGACTAGTCCATTACCAGCGTTGCCAGTGACCGTCCTGACTAGTCCATTACCAGCGTTCCCAATGACTGTATTGACTAGTCTATTACCAGCGTTCCCAGTGACTATTGACTAGTCCAGTACCAGGGTTCCCAATGGCTGTATTGACTAGTCCATTACCAGCGTTGCCAGTGACTGTATTGACTAGTCCATTACCAGCGTTCCCAGTGACTGTATTGACTAGTCCATTACCAGCGTTCCCAGTGACTGTATTGACTAGTCCAGTACCAGCGTTGCCAGTGACTGTATTGACTAGTCCATTACCAGCGTTGCCAGTGACTATATTGACTAGTCTATTACCAGCGTTCCCAGTGACTATTGACTAGTCCATTACAAGCGTTGCCAGTGACTGTATTGACCAGTCCATTACCAGAGTTGCCAGTGACTATATTGACTATTCCATTACCAGAGTTGCCAGTGACTATATTGACTAGTCCATTACCAGCGTTGCCAGTGACTGTATTGACTAGTCCATTACCAGAGTTGCCAGTGACTATATTGACTAGTCCATTACAAGCGTTGCCAGTGACTGTATTGACCAGTCCATTACCAGAGTTGCCAGTGACTATATTGACTAGTCCATTACCAGAGTTGCCAGTGACTATATTGACTAGTCCATTACCAGCGTTGCCAGTGACTGTATTGACTAGTCCATTACCAGAGTTGCCAGTGACTATATTGACTAGTCCATTACAAGCGTTGCCAGTGACTGTATTGACCAGTCCATTACCAGAGTTGCCAGTGACTATATTGACTAGTCCATTACCAGCGTTCCCAGTGACTGTATTGACTAGTCCATTACCAGCGTTGCCAGTGACTGTATTGACTAGTCCATTACCAGCGTTGCCAGTGACTGTATTGACTAGTCCATTACCAGCGTTCCCAGTGACTGTATTGACTAGTCCATTACCAGCGTTGCCAGTGACTGTATTGACTAGTCCATTACCAGCGTTGCCAGTGACTGTACTGACTAGTCCATTACCAGCGTTGCCAGTGACTGTATTGACTAGTCCATTACCAGCGTTGCCAGTGACTGTACTGACTAGTCCATTACCAGCGTTCCCAGTGACTGTATTGACTAGTCCATTACCAGCGTTGCCAGTGACTGTATTGACTAGTCAATTACCAGCGTTCCCAATGACTGTATTGACTAGTCTATTACCAGCGTTCCCAGTGACTATTGACTAGTCCAGTACCAGGGTTCCCAATGACTGTATTAACTAGTCCATTACCAGCGTTGCCAGTGACTGTATTGACTAGTCCAGTACCAGGGTTCACAGTGACTGTATTGGCTAGTCCATTACCAGCGTTGCCAGTGACTGTATTGACTAGTCCATTACCAGGGTTCCAAGTGACTGTATAGACTAGTCCATTACCAGGGTTCCCAGTGACTGTATTGACTAGTCTATTACCAGCTTTGCCAGTGACTGCATACACTAGTCCATTACTAGGTTTCCCAATGACTGTATTGACTAGTCCATTACCAGCGTTGCCAGTGACTGTATTGACTAGTCCATTTCCAGGGTTCCCAGTGACTGTATTGACTAATCCCTTACCAGCGTTGCCAGTGACTGTATTCACTAGTCCATTTCCAGGGTTCCCAGTGACTGTATTGACTAATCCCTTACCAGCGTTGCCAGTGACTGTATTGACTAGTCCATTACCAGGGTTGCCAGTGACTATATTGACTAGTCCATTACCAGCGTTGCCAGTGACTGTATTGACTATTCCAGTACCAGGGTTCCCAGTGACTGTATTGACTAGTCCATTACCAGCGTTGCCAGTGACTGTATTGACTAGTCCATTACCAGTGTTCCCAGTGACTGTATTGACTAGTCCAGTACCAGGGTTCCCAGTGACTGTATTGACTACTCCAGTACCAGGGTTCCCAGTGACTGTATTGACTAGTCCATTACTAGCGTTGCCAGTGACTGTATTGACTAGTCCATTACCAGCGTTGCCAGTGACTGTATTCACTAGTCCAGTACCAGCGTTGCCAGTGACTGTATTGACTAGTCCATTACCAGCGTTGCCAGTGACTGTATTGACTAGTCCATTACCAGCGTTGCCAGTGACTGTATTGACTAGTCCATTACCAGCGTTGCCAGTGACTGTATTGACTAGTCCATTACCAGGGTTCCCAGTGACTGCATTGACTAGTCCATTACCAGCGTTGCCAGTGACTGTATTGACTAGTCCATTACCAGAGTTGCCAGTGACTGTATTGACTAGTCCATTACAAGTGTTTCCAGTGACTGTATTGACTAGTCCATTACCAGAGTTGCCAGTGACTGTATTGACTAGTCCATTACCAGCGTTGCCAGTGACTGTATTGACTATTCCAGTACCAGGGTTCCCAGTGACTGTATTGACTAGTCCATTACCAGCGTTGCCAGTGACTGTATTGACTAGTCCATTACCAGGGTTCCCAGTGACTGTATTGACTAGTCCATTACCAGCGTTGCCAGTGACTGTATTGACTAGTCCATTACAAGTGTTTCCAGTGACTGTATTGACTAGTCCATTACCAGAGTTGCCAGTGTCTGTATTAACTAGTCCATTACCAGCGTTGCCAGTGACTGTATTGACTAGTCCATTACCAGAGTTGCCAGTGACTGTATTGACTAGTCCATTATCAGCGTTGCCAGTGACTGTATTGACTAGTCCATTACCAGCGTTGCCAGTGACTGTACTGGGCCATCTTGGCCACTCTGCCAGCGGCCATTTTGGGGCAAGCAAAATTTTTGGTCTCTCCCTCCCTCCCTCTCTCTCCCGCCCTCTCTCTCTCTCTCTCTCTCTCTCTTTCTCTTTCTCTCTCCCTCCCTCTCTCTCTCTCTCTCTCTCTCTCTCTCTCTCTCTCTCTCTCTCTCTCTCTCTCTCTCTCTCTATCTCTCTCTCTCTCCCTCTCTCTCTCTCTCTCGTCACTGTTCCATATCGAAATATATTTAAAAATGATCTTCATAGTTATTTTATATTTGTTATCTCCCTTTATCTCTAACATTATCTTAGTAGATATCTGAACGTTTATTTACACTACTAACAGTAGGTTGGTTAATCTGGTTTAAAGAGTTGATTACACGAGGGTCGTTAAGGCTGCAGGTTCACCACCAGACAACAGTACTTAAAGTTAACTCTTAATACATACACACACACACACACACACACACGCTGAGAGACATACACAAACAAAACAAACAACTTTGTTTCTTTCTGCAGTATACAAAATGTAGTTTACATGTATTAAAATATTGTTAGACACAGAAGACAAGCACCAGTTATGCGGTGCATTACGAGTGTTTATCTCCTTGATTAATGCAGTAGTACTTCTTGGAAGTTTTACAAGAGATCACTGAAATCTCGTTAAGAGGTAGTTATATCTCTTTAAATATAACTACAGATTATATGTATCTCATGAGTGCCTCTTCTTCTTGTGTGTGCCAAGCGGTGGCGCCTGGAAGCCTATAAGTTAAGTCTCCCCTTCTAAGTTGCGAGTTTTCTTTAATATCCCACTCACAACACTGGCTGGGAGAGAGTATTAAGACGCAGCCTCTGTCTTGTTGGGTTCTCTCTTCGCCGTTATAATATAAAATGGTCACTGGTCATGCAAATTGATATTCTGTAACGTCACTTGTGTTACATACTGTTTTAAAATGAGTGGAAAGAAAGGCAGCAAGAGTGAAAGAGATAGAAAGAAAGAGTGAGGATAAAACTCACGCATTCCTTGTTCAGTAGACAGAGATAGATAGATAATATATTTAAAAATGATCTGTTTTCTAGTTATTTATCTTAGTTTTCTCCCTTATCTCTGATATTAACTTAGTAGGTATATAAATGTTTATTTGATAAATTAGACACATGTGCAACTCTTGGGTATCTTTATTGAGGAAACGTTTCGCCACACAGTGGCTTCATCAGTCCATACAAAGGAGAATCTTGAAGAACAGGAGGAGAATGAGGTAATCAGTCCCTCAACCTTGAGTCGATTTGGTCAGTCCATCAATCTTGATGGACTGTCCACATCGACTCAAGGTTGAGGGACTGATTACCTCATTCTCCTCCTGTTCTTCAAGATTCTCCTTTGTATGGACTGATGAAGCCACTGTGTGGCGAAACGTTTCCTCAATAAAGATACCCAAGAGTTGCACATGTGTCTAATTTATCAACATGTCGGTTCTCTGAACCATTTATCTACAAATGTTTATTTACACTTTTTAATAGTAGGTTGATTGATACAATACTTAGTCAAATATTTATACAATACGTGGGTGTAGTCTACTATTACTGCTCTGTTTTTTCTGAGTTTATAACATATTTCTTATTATCTGTGAGTGGCTACAGTTGTATAGTTAAGCTCGTGGTGTTCCATCTATTTGAAAAGCTTATTACAGGATTTATACACCAGTTTATATATATATATATATATATATATATATATATATATAACAACACTACACTAGCCAAAGACTCGAACCCATGCTGCTTTGACCTGCCTCATGGTGGGCGCAAACACATGACGCCCTAATCCACTGGACCATACGATCCTTAATCGTAGCACATCCAGCAGAACTGGATGTTGTACTTGCTACCCAAGGACACACGATGGTGTGGATGATTCTAGGCTAATTTCATTCTAGTCTCTGTTTGGTGTACTAGTACAACGAGCAGTATTTTATATTATTGTGACCACGAACGAGTGGTATTGATCAATAACAACACAGACCGAGGCAGGCCAAAGCAGCATGGGTTTGAGTCCTTGGTTAGTGCAGTGTTGTTATTGATCAATACCACTCGTTCGTGGCCACAATAATATAAAATACTGCTCGTTGTACTAGTACACCAAACAGGGACTAGAATGAAATTAGCCTAATGTTATCCACACCATTGTGTGTCCTTGGGTAGCAAGTACAACATTCAGTTCCGCTGGATGCGTTACTCTTAAGGATCGTATGGTCCAGTGGACTAGGGCATCATGTGTTTTTGCCCACCATGAGGCAGGCCAAAGCAGCATGGGTTCGAGTCCTTGGTTAGTGTAGTGTTGTTATTGATCAATACCACTCGTTCGTAGTCATATATATATATATATATATATATATATATATATATATATATATATATATATATTAGTTTGTGTGTACTTGCCTAATTGTGGTTGCAGGGGTCGATTCATAGCTCCTCACCCCTGCCTCTTCACTGGTCGCTACTAGGTCACTCTTACTGCTCCAGTAGCTTTATCATACCTCTTCTTGAAGCTATGTATGGATCCTCCCTCCACTACATCACTTCCCAGACTATTCCACTCCCTGACAAGTATGTGACTGAAGAAAGGCTTCCTAACATCCCTGTGATTCATCTGAATCTTCATGTGCGCCTCAGGAGATGTGCCCGATGTACTCACCCCAAGATCCTTTTCCTTGAGCGAGGTTTGTAGTCTCTGGTCCCCTAGACTGTACTCCGTCTGCGGTCTTCTTTGCCCTTCCCCAATCTTTATGACTTTGCACTTGGTGGTGTTGAACTCCAGGAGTAAGTTTCTGGACCTGGCCTGCAGCCTGTCCAGATCCCTTTGTAGTTCGGCCTTGTCCTCGTCCGATTGAATTCTTCTCATAAATTTCACATCATCTGCAAACAGGGACACCTCTGTGTCTATTCCTTCCATCATGTCCTTCACAAATACCAGGAACACCACCCGTCCTCGGACTGACCCTTGTGGAACCCCGCTCGTTGCAGGCACCCACTCTGACACCTTGCTGCTGACTTCCTGACAGGTATTCTCTTATCTATTGCAGTTCCTTCCCTGTTATCCCTGCCTCGTCCTCCAGCTTTTGCACTAATCTTTTGTGTGGGACTGTGTCAAACGCCTTCTTACAGTCCAAGAAAATGCAATCTACCCACCCCTCTCTCTCTTGTCATACTGCTGTAAATCTGTCATAGAACTCCAGTAGGTTTGTGACACAGGATTTCCCGTCCCTGAAACTGTGCTGGCTGTTGCTGATAAGCTCATTCCTTTCTAGGTGCTCCACCACTCTCCTCCTGATGATCTTTTCCAAGATATTACTATATGTGTCAGTGACACTGGTCTGTAACTTAATGCTTCGTATTTGTTTCCTTTTTAAAAAATTGGGACTACATTTGTTGTCTTCTATACCTCAGGTAGTCGCCCTGTTTTGATAGATGTGTTCAAGAGTGTTGTTAGTGGTACACAAAGTGCCTCTGCTCCCTCTCTCAGGACCCATGGAGAGATGTTATCCGGCCCCATCGCTTTTGAGGTATCTAGCTCGCTTAGCAGCCTCTTCATATCTTCCTCGGTTGTATTTATTGTGTCAAGCACTTGATGATGTTTTATGTATTGTGTCCAGCACTTGGTGGTGTACCCCACCTCTCCGTCTTTCTGGAGTCCCTTCTGTCTCCTCTGTGAGCACTTTTTTGAATCTCATGTTGATTTCCTCACATACTTCACGGTCATTTCTTGTGATCGTTACTCAATTCCTTCCTCAGCCTGATTACCTGGTCCTTGACTGTTCTCCTCCTGATTTGGCTGTAAAACAGCTTCGGGTCAGATTTTTCTTTCATTGTGTGTGTGTGTACTCATCTAGTAAAGGTGAGTACACAAACACAGATGTGCACACACACACACACTCGCACACACCGGACATACACACATACACACACACACACACACACACACACACACACACACACACACACACACACACACACACACACACACACACACACACACACACACAACTGGGCAACTACCTGAGGTATGAAAGACGGCAAATGTAGTTCCATTTTTAAAAAAGGAGACAGAAAAGAGGCACTAAACTATAGACCTGTGTCACTGACGTGTATAGTATGCAAAGTTATGGAGAAGATTATCAGGAGGAGAGCGGTGGAGCAACTGGAACGGAACAAGAATATAAACGCCAACCAGCATGGATTCATGGAAGGCAAATCTTGTGTCAAAAACCTTCAGGAGTTTATGATAAAGTAACAGAAGTAAGATACGAGAGAGAGGAGTCGATTGATTGCATCTTCTTGGACTGCAAGAAGGCCTTTGACACAGTTCCTCACAAGAGATTAGTGCAGAAGCTAGAGAATCAGGCGCATATAACAGGAAGAGCACTGCAATGGATCAGAGAATACCTGACAGGGAGGCAACAACGAGTCATGGTACGTAATGAGGTATCACAGTGGGCACCTGTGTCGAGTGGGGTCCCACAGGGGTCGGTCCTAGGACCAGTGCTATTTTTGGTATATGTGTACGACATGATGGAAGGGTTAGACTCAGAAGTGTCCCTGTTTGTAGACGATGTGAAGTTAATGAGGAGAATTTAATCAGATGAGGATCAGGCAGGACTTCAAAGAGACCTAGACAGACTGAACACCTGGTCCAGGAACTGGCTTCTCGAATTTAACCCCGCCAAATGCAAAGTCATGAAGATAGGGGAAGGGCACAGAAGACCGCAGACGGAGTATAGGCTAGGTGGCCAAAGACTGCAAACCTCGCTCAAGGAGAAAGATCTTGGGGTGAGTATAACACCGAGCATGTCTCCAGAGGCACACATCAACCAGATAACTGCTGCAGCATATGGGCGCCTGGCAAACCTGGGAACAGCGTTCCGATACCTTAGCAAGTAATCTTTCAAGACACTGTACTCCGTGTACGTCAGGCCCATACTGGAGCATAAAGCACCTGTTTGGAACCCGCACTTGATCAAGCACGTCAAGAAATTAGAGAAAGTTTGCGACAAGGTTAGTTCCAGAGCTAAGAGGAATGTCCTATGAAGAAAGGTTGAGGGAAATCGGCCTGACGACAGTGGAGGACAGGAGGGTCAGGGGAGACATGATAACGACATATAAAATACTGTGCAGAATAGGCAAGGTGGACAAAGACAGGATGTTCCAGGGAGGGGACACAGAAACAAGAGGTCACAATTGGAAGTTGAAGGCTCAGATGAGTCAAAGGGATGTTAGGAAGTATTTCTTCAGTCACAGAGTTGTCAGGCAGTGGAATAGCCTAGAAAGTGACGTAGTGGAGGCAGGAACCATACATAGTTTTAAGGCGAGGTTTGATAAAGCTCATGCAGCAGGGAGATAAGAGGACCCAGTAGCAACCGGTGAATAGGCTGGGCCAGGAGCTAAGACTCGACCCCTGCAACCACATAAAGGTGAGTACAAATAGATGAGTACACACACGCACACACACACACACGCACACACACACACACACACACACACACACACACACACACACACACACACACACACACACACACACACACACACACACACACACACACACACACACACACACACACACCCAAGCACAAACAACAGGCCTAGTGTCTAATCGACATGTGCCTAGGACCAAATGGTAACTAACTAACACACACACACACACACACACACACAAATGGTAACTAACACGCACAAGGACAGGCATGCACACACATGCATGCACATACAACAGGCCTAGTGTCTAATCGACATGTGCCTAGGACCAAATGGTAACTAACTAACACACACATACACATACATACACACACACACACATACGCGCGCGCACACACATACAGACAGGGGAGGATGAACCAGCAAGACTGGACCTCGTGTTCACCCTGAGTAGTTCGGATATTGAGGGCATCACATAAAGGCCCCTTTTAGCTAGTGATCACGTGGTTCTGAACTTTGAATACATAGAGTTACAAATGGAGAGGGTAACAGGAGTAGGATGGGAAAAGCCAAACTATAAAGGGAGAATTACATAGGTATGAGGAACTTCCTGCAGGAGGTTCAGTAGGAAAGAGAACTGGTACGAAAATCAGTAAACGAAATGATGAACTACGTAACAACAAAATGCAAGGAGGTACAGGAAAGGTTTGTTCCCAAGGGCAACAGAAATAATGGGAAGATGAGAACGAGTCCTTGGTTTACCCGAAGGTGTAAGGAGGCAAAAGCTAAGTGCACTAGAGAATGGAAAAATTACAGAAGACAAAGGACCAAGGAAAATAAAGAGATTAGTCGAAGAACCAGAAAAGAGTATGCACAGATAAGGAGGCATAGTGACAGTACGAAAACAACATAGCATCGAAAGTCAAGTCCGACCCGAAGCTGTTGTATAACCACATCAGGAGGAAGACAACAGTCACAAGAAATAGCCAAGAAGTATGTGAGGAGCTCAACACAAGATTTAAGGAAGTATGCACATTGGAGACAGAAAGGACTCTGGGAAGCAGAACAGAGGGGTACACCAACAAGGGATAAACCAACAAGTGTTTGATAAATATACACAACCGAGGAGGAGGTGAAGAAACTGCTAAATGAGTGACCTTGATACCTCAAAGGCGGTGGGACCGGACATCTCTTCGTGGGTCCTTAGAGAGGGAGCTGAGACGCTATGTGTGCCTCTAACCACAATTTTCAACACATCCACTGAAACTGGGCAACTACCTGAGGTATGGAAAACGGCAAATGTAGTCCCCATTTTTAAGAAAGGAGACAGAAGCGAGGCACAAACTATAGACCAGTGTCGATGACGTGTATAGTATGCAAAGTCATGGAGAAGATTATCAGGAGCAGAGTGGAACGGAACCAGCTTATAAACGACAACCAACACGGATTCCTGGAAGGCAAATCCTGTTTCACAAGCCTATTGGAGTTTTATGACAAGGTAACGGAAGTAAGAGATGAGAGAGAGGGGCGGGTAGATTGTATTTACTTGGACTGCAAGAAGGCCTTCGACGCAGTTCTTCACAAAGATTGTTGCAAAAGCTACAGGGTCAGGCACGTATAACAGGAAAGACACTGCAATGGATCAAAGAATTCCTGACAGGGAGGCAACAACGAGTAATGGTACGTGATGAGGTATCACAGTGGGCGCCTGTTACGAGCGGGGTTCCACAGGGGTCAGTGCTATTTCTGGTATATGTGAATGACATGATGGAAGGGCTAGACTCAGAAGTGTTCCTTTTCCCAGATGATTTGAAGTTAATGAAGAGAATTAAATCAGATGAGGCCCAGGCAGGACTACAAAGAGATCTGGACAGGCTGGACGCGTGGTCAATCAACTGGCTCCTCGAATTTAACCCCGCCAAATGCAAAGTCATGAAGATCGGGGAAGGGCAAATCTTACTTAAGGAAAAAGATCTTGGGGTGAGTATAATACCGAGCGCATCTCCTGAAGCACATCAACCAGATAACAGCTGCAGCATATGGGCGCCTGGCAAACCTGAGAACAGCGTTCCGATACCTCAGTAAGAAATCGTTCAAGACTCTGTACACCGTGTACGTCAGGCCCACACTGAAGGAGGCAGCACCAGTCGGGAGCCCACACCTGGTCAAGCACGTCAAGAAATTAAAGAAAGTGCAAAGGTTTGCAACAAGGTTACTTCCAGAGCTGGAATATTGCTGCACTCTAACAGCACCTTTCAAGGCAGGTGAAATTGCCGACCTAGAAAATGTACAGAGAACTTTCACGGCGCGCATAACGGAGATAAAACATCTCAATTACTGGGAGCGCTTGAGGTTTCTAAACCTGTATTCCCTGGAACGCAGGAGGGAGAGATACATGATTATTTACACCTGGAAAATCCTAGAGGGACTAGTACCGAACTTGCACACGAAAATCACTCACTACAAAAGCAAAAGACTTGGCAGACGATGCACCATCCCCCCAATGAAAAGCAGGGGTGTCACTAGCACGTTAAGAGACCATACAATAAGTGTCAGGGGCCCGAGACTGTTCAACTGCCTCCCAGCACACATAAGGGGGATTACCAACAGACCCCTGGCAGTCTTCAAGCTGGCACTGGACAAGCACCTAAAGTCAGTTCCTGATCAGCCGGGCTGTGGCTCGTACGTTGATTTGCGTGCAGCCAGCAGCAACAGCCTGGTTGATCAGGCGCTGATCCACCAGGAGGCCTGGTCACAGACCGGGCCGCGGGGGCGTTGACCCCCGAAACTCTCTCCAGGTAAACTCCAGGAAATCGGCCTGAGGACACTGGAGGACATGAGGGTCAGGGGAGACATGATAACGACATACAAAATACTGAGAGGAATACATAAGGTGGACAGAGACAGGATGTTTCCAGAGATGGGACACAGAAACAAGGGGTCACAATTTTAAGTTGAAGATGCAGACGAGTCAAAGAGATGTTAGAAAGTATTTATTTAGTAATAGAGTTGTCAAGAAGTGGAAAAGTCTGGCAACTGATATTGTGGAGGCAGGAACCATACATAGTTTAAGACGAAGTTTGATAAGCTCATGGAGCAGGGAGAGAGAGGACCTAGTAGAGGGGCCAGGAGCTATGTCTCGACCCCTGCAACCACAAATAGGTGAATGCACAAGAAAACTTTTATCCCTAAAATAGGGATTAAAATAAATTCTCAGCACATACGTACATACACACACACACACACACACACACACACACACACACACACACACACACACACACACACACACTCACACACACACACACACACACACACACCCACACACACACACACTTACACACAGACACACACATACACACACACACACACACACACACACACACACACACACACACACACACACACACACACACACACACACACACACACACACACACACACACACACACACACACTCACACACACACACACACAGACACACACACACACACACACACACACACACACACACACACACACACACACACACACACACACACACACACACACACACACACACACTCACATACACACACATCATGAAAACAATAGGGGAGGGCAATATGACCCAGGTGACAAATTTTCAGAGAATTGGGTGGTTTGCGAGTGGAAGGATACGGCCTGTCAGAGTAACTTTCAAGGAAGAATCAGTTCGAACCAGGATTCTGCAAGAGAAAGCAAGACTGAGGGACAAAGAGGGGTACCAGAGAGTATACCTCGACCGCGACAGAACACAAGAAGAAAGGACTACACTGAAAGAGAGGGTACAGAGACGCAAGGAGGAACGAGAAGCAATGAAAATGAGCAGTACCCAGACACAGGAGGAAGGGCAAACACACCCCACAGAATCTCCCACCAAAAGACTCCACCCGCGACATTCCCAAAGCAACTGAGCAACCTATACTACAACCCACTCACTGTTCCCTCTGCCACCAACCCCCATATCACAAACCTCACCCCAACAGCTGCCCCTTATGGGCATTCTGACCCCACCCCCATCAACACAAACCCCACCTACACCACAGCCCCATATAGGCCCCCACCAAGGCTCTCGCTCCCCCAACCCCAATATTCTTGCATGACCACAATGATAGAAAAGAAACTAAAGGTTTGGTACACAAACGCGGATGGAATAACGAATAAACATGAGGAGTGGAATGAAAGAATCAGTGAAAAATCCCCAGACATCATAGCAGTCACAGAAACAAAACTCGCTGAGACAATAACAGACACAATCTTCCCAACAGGATATCAGATCCTGAGGAAAGATAGAAGGAGTAGAGGGGGAGGAGGGGTTGCACTGCTCATAAAACACCAATGGGGATTTGAGGAAATGGAAGGCATGGACATGATTGGAGAAAGAGACTACATTGTAGGTACAATTCAGTCCGGAGAACATAAAGTAGTCATTGGAGTGATGTATAACCCACCACAGAACTGCAGGAGGCCAAGAGAGGAGTACGAAGAAAACAACAGGGTGATGGTGGACACACTGGCTGAGGTGGCAAGAAGAGCTCACTCGAGCAGAGCAAAGTTACTGGTAATGGGCGATTTCAACCACAGGGAGATCGACTGGGAAAACCTGGAGCCACATGGGGGTCCCGAAACATGGAGAGCTAAGATGATGGATGTGGTACTTGAAAACCTCATGCATCAATATGTCAGGGACACAACCAGAGAGAGAGGGGAGGATGAGCCAGCAAGACTGGATCTTGTGTTCACCCTGAGCAGTTCAGACATTGAGGACATCACTTACGAGAGGCCCCTTGGAGCTAGCGATCATGTGGTTCTGAGTTTTGACTATATAGTAGAGTTACAAGTGGAGAAGGTAACAGGAACTGAAGGGGACAGGCCAAACTATAAAAGGGGGGACTACACAGGTATGAGAAACTTTCTGCAGGAGGTTCAGTGGGACAGAGAAATGGTAGGAAAATCAGTAAACGAGATGATGGAATATGTGGCAACAAAGTGCAAGGAGGCGGAGGAAAGTTTTGTTCCCAAGGGAAACAGAAATAATAGGAAGACCAAAACGAGTCCTTGGTTTACCCGAAGGTGTAGGGAGGCAAAAACTAAGTGCAACAGAGAATGGAAAAGGTACAGGAGGCATAGGACCCAGGAAAACAAGGAGATTAGTAGAAGAGCCAGAAACGAGTATGCGCAGATAAGGAGGGAGGCCCAGCGACAGTGTGAAAACGACATAGCATCGAAAGTCAAATCTGACCCGAAACTGCTGTATAGCCACATTAGGAGGAAGACAACAGTCAAGGACCAGGTGATAAGGCTGAGGAAAGAAGGTGGAGAACTCACAAGAAACGATCAAGAGGTATGTGAGGAGCTCAACACG
>NC_091297.1:42223042-42225542 GCF_038502225.1 Cherax quadricarinatus
GGAACGCTACACGTAAACATATTCACGTAAAACTGAACAGGAGTCGAACCCGAGGTTTGGTGTGCGCGACGTTTGTTGTCTATCATTACACTGTGGAGGTTAAATTAAATGGAAGGAAACTTCATTAGGGAATGTTAGCTGGTTGAAATCCTTGCTATTTTCTCACATTCCAACGTACAAATTAAATAGGCCGTCTATGTATTTTACCATCATCTTGGGAGGTTATAGCTAAGCAGCAATAACTCTCTACTTTTCATTCTTTGCTGTTCTTATGTCTATCTTTTCTCTCCTCTTCCTCTCTTCTTTACGTTCAATCTCCCTCACCCCTTTCCTTCTGCCTTCCATTATCTCTCTCTAGTATTGCCAAGGCTGGCAGGGAGGCTCAGGACGAAAGAAATTTTATCTGTATTACAGAGATGGCAGAACGCTCTGACAACATCACTTTAATATCCCTTGACTGAATTTCATTTCAAGAAGCGCTAAATCCGTGCGGGTCATTCATCACATGGTCCAGGTTAAACAATCAAACACCATGTACAGAGATTAAATTCTACCGTCGAAGCTGCTAGTTTACTGTTCACTCTACATCCATCCTGTAGACGCTAATATAATAGCATATTGGTACACAAAAGACCTAGCAACTAGGCCTTAAAAGGGGTTAACAGAGTACATATACATTCCAAAGGCAAAAATACAAGGAGCGAAACACAAAGCGAAACTTCAGAATTAACGAAAACATGAAAAATAATATAAACAGTTGCGTCACCAGCGCGTCACAATACACTATGCAAAAATCTGGCCGAAAGAAAATATGAAGGGAAAACAGCGAGTGAATGAGGGTTATTTTTGGTGGCTGTCCCGAGGAAAACTTCGACCCTCGACGCAGGAAATTAGCAAAACTTTTGAACTTTCCCATCTTAAATTAAATAGAAGCCTTTCTTCAGCCAGTGTTTTGAGAAAATGCTGGAGATTTTGGACAGGAGCTTGTACAGCCTCAAACTGACTTGTTAGTCAATTGTATTTAAATGGTGTGTTGTTCGACATCAGTAAAGACTCGCTCTGCACGAAAAGCTTTTATTGTGACTATGTTTCGCTATATTTAGAGCTTTATCACGATGATGAAGGAAAACAAAGACAGAAACATGAAGGCTTGAGCTCCTGACAAGTCTTCTGTGTACTGGATGTTTCTTAAATGATATCGTAACATTAATGGTATATAATACCTGACTATCTTTGAAATTTCCATCTCAATTTTCTCGTATACACACACACACACACACACACATATATATATATATATATATATATATATATATATATATATATATATATATATATATATATATATATATATATATATATATATATATATATATATATATATACATATATATATATATATATATATATATATATATATATATATATATATATATATATATATATATATATATATATATATATATATATTCCAACTCATACAAATGAATGATTCTGGGAATTCTTTACAGGATGAGAGGATATGTGCACTGAGAGGTGTTTATTTCTCAGTCTGTATATAGTGAGAGTTTAATTTCATCCCTGTGTATTATGTAGTAAAAAAATTTTGATTGGTGGTGAAGAATATTTCGTCTGTTGCATGAGTAAACGATAAGGTTTAAACCAAGGTAATTAACAGCCTAACCTCACGTGACTGTCTGTGTCAGTATGGCAGTGTTCACAGACAAACGTGTAGCTTAATACTATCCGAGTGATCACTGAGGCACCATGATGGCAATGTTCACAAACAGTGGTGCGGTTCATCGTGACAGCTGATTGACGACGACAATCTGACGTAATGTATTCATATGTGAAGGGTTGACGCAGAGGACTGGGCAGCAGAAGGAAGGGAGGGAGGAAGGAAGGGAGGGAGGGAAGGACGAGCACTGATGGCAAGCAGGTCGTTGGTAAAGGAAAAGAGTGAGAGTATGGAGGGGAGCAAGAGGGCGGGGCATGTTGCCCACATTACCATACCCCACCATACACTCTGTCCATCCATGCACGCCACGAAAAAAAAAAAAAAAAAAAAAACTTCCCATCCTCTTCTTCCTCTCTCTCTCTCTCTCTCTCTCTCTCTCTCTCTCTCTCTCTCTCTCTCTCCTCCCAGCAAAGATTTCTCCTGTGACATTTTAGCATTAGCAACTTAACCCTGGAATTAGCTATACCTTACAGTACATGTCTTCTTCCTGTTTGACCTTTCCATCTTGAAGATGTCGCAGGAACGGTTCCCAAAAGGAGAAAGTGAGAGCCTCTTTGCCCAGACGTCCCAAGTGATGACAGTAGCAAGGGAGGGTGAGTGACGGACGGCGTCCGTGGTCCGTGCAACACAAAAACTCCTCTAATACAAAGGACTTTCTGTGCAAAGGAAAAAGTGGGAAGCATGACCCAACAGAAGGGTTAAGGAGATGGGGGTATGGGGTGATGAATGTGTCCTGATGTTGGGAAGGGGGGGATGGTATTG
>NC_091297.1:42230542-42233042 GCF_038502225.1 Cherax quadricarinatus
TAGTCAGGGGTCACAGCAACAACACACAGCCAGGGGTCACAGCAACAACAAGTAGTCAGGGGTCACAGCAACAACACACAGCCAGGGGTCACAGCAGCAACACGTAGTCAGGGGTCACAGCAACAACACACAGCCAGGGGTCACAGCAGCAACACGTAGTCAGGAACGAACACTATCGTTCTCAGCAGATCTCAAGTGTCAACTTCAACGTTTAATATCATTAACGTTTGAAGTAATTGAGCGACCCGACGCGGGGTTGTTCCTGCTGCTACGTAAATGAAATACACCGAGGTAAAACGTTCACTTAAAATAGACAAATAATTAGGAGTTTGAAGAGGTTATTTGAGCAGCTTATCGTTGTAAGAGACCAGAGTTTTATTTCTCGGTTTATCGTTACTCATATCTGAGGAAACTGTTAAGTTTTATTTCTCGGTTTATGTTTTTTTAAATGAAAACCATCAAACATTTACACTCGCAAAGATTTAGGTATACTGCACACACACACACGCACACACGCACACACACACACACATACACACACACACACACACACACGCACACACACACACACACACACACACACACACACACACACACACACACACACACACACACACACACACACACACACACACACACACACATACACACACACACACACACGCACACACAGGAGGCCAAGGCAAGAGTACGACGAGAGCAATAGAGCGATGGTTGACACACTGGCTAGAGTGGCCAGAAGAGCTCATGCATGCAGGGCAAAGCTCCTGATCATGGGTGACTTTAACCACAAGGAGATCGATTGGGAGAACTTGGACCCACATGGGGGCCAAGATACATGGAGGGCTAAGATGATGGAGGTGGTACTGGAGAACTTCATGTACCAACACGTAAGGGACACTACAAGAGAGAGAGGAGAGGATGAACCAGCAAGGCTGGACTTAGTATTCACCTTCAGTAGTGCAGATATCGAGGACATCACATATGAAAGACCCCTTGGGGCCAGTGACCATGTGGTTTTAAGCTTCGAATACACAGTAGAGCTACAAGTGGAGGGAGAAGCAGGAAGGCCAGGACGAATGAAGCCAAACTACAAGAAAGGGGAATACACAGGAATGAGGAACTACCTGAACGGGGTTCAGTGGGACAGAGAACTGGCAGGGAAGCCAGTTAATGAGATGATGGAATATGTAGCAACAAAATGCAAGGAGGCTGAGGAGAGGTTTGTACCCAAGGGTAACAGGAGTAATGAAAAAGCCAGGATGAGCCCATGGTTTACCCAAAGGTGCAGGGAGGCAAAAACCAAGTGTGCTAGGGAATGGAAGAAATATAGAAGGCAAAGGACCCAGGAGAATAAGGAGAACAGTCGTAGAGCCAGAAATGAATATGCACAGATAAGAAGGGAGGCCCAAAGACAATATGAAAATGACATAGCAGCGAAAGCCAAATCTGACCCGAAACTGTTGTACAGCCACATCAGGAGGAAAACAACAGTCAAGGACCAGGTAATCAGGCTAAGGAAGGAAGGAGGAGAGACAACAGGAAATGACCGTGAAGTATGTGAAGAACTCAACAAGAGATTCAAAGAAGTGTTCACAGAGGAGACAGAAGGGACTCCAGAAAGACGGAGAGGTGGGGCACACCACCAAGTGCTGGACACAGTGCACACAACCGAGGAAGAAGTGAAGAGGCTTCTGAGTGAGCTAGATACCTCAAAGGCAATGGGGCCAGATAACATCTCCCCATGGGTATTGAGAGAGGGAGCAGAGGCGCTATGTGTACCCCTAACAACAATATTCAATACATCTATCGAAACAGGGAGATTGCCTGAGGCATGGAGGACAGCAAATGTAGTCCCAATCTTTAAAAAAGGAGACAGACATGAAGCATTAAACTACAGACCAGTGTCACTGACATGTATAGTATGCAAAATCATGGAGAAGATTATCAGGAGAAGAGTGGTGGAACACCTAGAAAGGAATGATCTCATCAACAGCAGCCAGCATGGTTTCAGGGACGGGAAATCCTGTGTCACAAACCTACTGGAGTTCTATGACATGGTGACAGCAGTAAGACAAGAGAGAGAGGGGTGGGTGGATTGCATTTTCTTGGACTGCAAGAAGGCGTTTGACACAGTTCCACACAAGAGATTGGTGCAAAAACTGGAGGACCAAGCAGGGATAACAGGGAAGGCACTACACTGGATCAGGGAATACTTGTCAGGAAGACAGCAGCGAGTCATGGTACGTGGCGAGGTGTCAGAGTGGGCACCTGTGACCAGCGGGGTCCCGCAGGGGTCAGTCCTAGGACCAGTGCTGTTTCTGGTATTTGTGAACGACATGACGGAAGGAATAGACTCTGAGGTGTCCCTGTTTGCAGATGACGTGAAGTTGATGAGAAGAATACACTCGATCGAAGACCAGGCAGAACTACAAAGGGATCTGGACAGGCTGCAGACCTGGTCCAGCAATTGGCTCCTGGAGTTCAATCCCACCAAGTG
>NC_091297.1:42238042-42258042 GCF_038502225.1 Cherax quadricarinatus
TGTTTCCCACACACACCCATACCTCTATCTTCCATCAGTTTAAAATCATAGGCATTTCACCAATGGCCTTCTCAATCGAGTCTGCAAGTGCTACCACCCCAGCCCCAGAGAGATGTACCCCATCCCTTGCATACATATCATGTTTGCCATAAAATCTGTTCCAGTTGTCAATGTATGGGATTGCAAGTTCCTTGCAGTATCTGTCTAGCCAGCAATTTACACCAATTGCCCTAGACAACCATTCATTTCCTACTCCTCTTCTAGGCAAGATGCTACATATGATTGGGATCCCTCCCTTAGACTTAATGAAATCTATAGCTGACCTGTACTTATCTAGCAGCTCTTCTCTCCTACCCTTCCCAATATCATTTCCACCAGCACTGAGACAGATAATGGGCTTGTTCCCATTACCTGACATGATATTATCCAGCCTGTTGACAATGTTCCCAACACCAGCTCCAGGGAAGCACACTCTATCTCTCATCTTCTTATTCCTATTACAAAAAGCACGGTCAATATATCTTACCTGAGAGTCACCAACCACAAGAATGCGCTTACCTCCATTAGCAGGGGCAGTAGTACTCTTACCTTCACTGGCCACTGAAGTACATTCATCCTGAAGAACAGAGAAGCGATTTCCTACCTTCAGATCCTCACTCTTAACTTTCCTTACTCTGATGCGCCTCCCATTACTGTGAACCACTCGCCACTTGTAGCAGGTGCTGGGCTGCACCTCACTACTGGTAGCCGTTGCTACCTCCCCAACTACAGCCTCCTCACAGCGAGAGACAGACTGCACCTCACTGCTAGAAGCCTCATTCCCCACAACTCCATCCACCTCACACTCTCTCCCAGACCCATTGAGGTGGACCTTCAGCCTCCTAATCTCCTCCTGGAGAAGCAAGACCTCCTTCAACTCTCCAACCTCAATTTTTAAAACACTGCAGAAGCAAGTCCACGCTAATCCCCAAAGCAGCTCAGGGTCTGTGACCTCACGTGACGACTGACCACTGACCACTGAACCTATCCAACCTATTTTTAAAACTACACAACGTCTTAGCGTCTATGGCGGTACTCGGGAGTTTGTTCCACTTACCCACAACTCTATTACCAAACCAGTGCTTTCCTATATCCTTCCTGAATCTGAATTTTTCCAGATTAAAACCATTGCTGCGAGTCCTGTCTTCGCTAGATATTTTGAGCACGCTATTTACATCCCCTTTATTTATTCCTGTTTTCCATTTATACACGTCAATCATATACTCTCTAATTCTACGCCTTTCTAGAGAGTGCAGATTCAGGGCCTTCAGTCTATCCTTATAGGGAAGATTTCTGACACATGGGATCAACTTTGTCATCCTCCTTTGTTCGTTTTCCAGAGCATTTATATCCATTCTGTAATACGGTGGCCAGAACTGAGCAGCATAATCTATATGAGGCCTAACCAAGGATATATAGAATTGAAGAACAACCTGAGGACTTCTATTATTTATACTTCTTGCTATGAAGCCAAGGATTCTGTTAGCTTTATTGTGAACACTTATGCACTGTTGTCTTGGTTTAAGATTACTGCTAACCAGAACTCCAAAATCCGTTTCGCATTCAGTAATATTAAGATCTTCATCATTTAGTTTATATGTAGCATGGTTGTTTTCTTGTCCAGTGTTTAGAACTTTGCATTTGTCTATATTAAACTGTATCTGCCACTTCTCCTACCACTGAATCAGTCTATTCAAATCTTCCTTGAGTGCTCTAATGTCCTCATTAGAATGAATTAGGTAACTTATTTTTGTGTCATCAGCAAACTTGCTTATGTCGCTATTTATTCCCTCATCAATGTCGTTTATATAAATTGTGAACAACAATGAGCCCAACACTGACCCCTGTGGAACACCACTTGTGACGTGCCCCCACTCTGATTTCTCCCCATTTATGCAAACTCTCTGCTGCCTATCTGTCAACCATGCCTCTGCTCAGGAAAAAAAAATTCTCCTATTCAGTATGCCTTAATTTTCCTCAATAGCCTCTGATGTGGAACTCTGTCAAAAGCCTTACTGAAGTCCATATACACAATATCATAACCATTACCATGATCCACCTCCTCAAATACCTTGGTGAAAAAAAGTTAGTAAATTCGTAAGGCAGGAACGCCCCTTT
This sequence comes from Cherax quadricarinatus, assembly GCF_038502225.1. Lineage (NCBI taxonomy): Eukaryota > Metazoa > Arthropoda > Malacostraca > Decapoda > Parastacidae > Cherax > Cherax quadricarinatus. The sequence goes on from NC_091297.1 coordinate 42,240,200, forward strand.
GTAAATCCGTGCTGAGATTAATCACTTTATGCCTTTCAAGATGGCTACGAATTGCCTCTGCAATTGATTCCATAAATTCTTCCACTATGGAGGTAAGGCTTATTGGTCTATAGTTCGAATCTGAGGACCTGTCACCTGCTTTGTAGATAGGTATTACATTTGCTATTTTCCACTTGTCTGGCAACATACCAGTTTGTAGTGATGCTTTGAAAATATTAGCCAAAGGTTTGCTAAGCTCCTCTTTGCATTCATTTAAAACCCTTCCAAACAGTTCATCACGGCCTGGAGATTTGTTGGGTTTCAATTTCTCTATTTGTCTGAGCACCATGTCACTAGTTACGCTAATCGTGTATAGTGTATCATCATCTTGTCGGTATTGTATACCATTCTTGTACAACGTATCATCATCCTGTTCTACATAATTTATAATTTCTGGAATTTCGCTAGTACCTTCCTGCTAAAAACTGAGAGGAAATAAGAGTTAAAAATTTCACACATTTCTTTATCACTGTCAGTGATCTGATCTGAGTTACTGTTGACTGGGCCAATCTTGTCTCTAACCTTCCTTCTATATACCTGAAAGAAACCTTTTGGGTTAGCCTTCGAATCCCTTGCCACTTTAACCTCATAATCTCTCTTAGCTTTTCTTATTCCCTTTTTATTTCTCACTTTAATTGAATATATTAATTTCTTTACTGCCCATCCCCTCTTTTGATACGCCTATATATGCCTCTCTTTTAACCAATGAGATGTTTTAATCTATTGTTTATCCATTTTTGATCATTTTTCGTTAATCTAATTTTCCTACTTGGAACACTGTCAGGTAGTTCCAATTTAGCCCACCCAGGTAATTTCACAACCCCATGAAATCGGCGAAGCGGAAATCTGGGACAGAGACTTGATTGCACTTAATTGGGTAATTCTATGATATATTGAAACTAAGTGATTTGTGATCGCTTTCCCCAAGTTCGTCATTAACCTTAAGATTATTAATTAGTGATTCCTTGTTGACAAGAACCAAATCAAGCAGGTTGTTTCGTCTAGTTGGTTCTGTCACAAACTGTTGTAAAATGCAGTCTTGAATGGTATCAAGAAAATCACTAGACTCCAGATTTCCTATTATATTGTTCCAATGAGTTTGTCTAAAGTTAAAATCTCCCATTATCATGAAATTGACATATTCATATCTAGACATCTAATGAATTATATATATATATATATATATATATATATATATATATATATATATATATATATATATATATATATATATATATATATATATATATATATGTATGTATATATATATATATATATATATATATATATATATATATATATATATATATATATATATATATATATATATATATATATATATATATATATATATATATATATATATATATACATGGCAATGGGAAATCCTCTTTCACCTGTTGTTAGTAACCTATACGTGGAATTTTTTGAAACAAGACTGCTTAACACAGTCCTCCCTAATAGAGCAAAATGGTTCAGATATGTCGATGATATTTTATGTCTTATGCTCAAGAATGTAGATATACACCATTTCCTTGGCAAATTAAATGGCTTAGCCCATTCTATAAATTTTACTGTTGAGTTTGAGGAAAATAACTCATTGCCTTTTCTAGATGTTTTAATTATTAAGAGTAATAATGAATTCAAATTTAAAATTTACAGAAAACCTACAAATAACTGTACACTATTATTCTTCCCATCAAGACAGAGTTAAACTGCCTGTTTTCTCATCAATGTTTTTGAGAGGTTTGCGTATTTGTAGTCCAGAGTTCATAGATGAAGAAATATCCAAAATTTATGAAATAGCCATTGATCTGAAATAGCCGAGAAATGCAATTGATAAATAATTTAAAATTGCTAGAAATACTTTTTACAACCCAAAAAAGGACAACCAACCTTATTCAACTAAAAATATGTTGGTTCTCCCTGAAAACTTGGTTGATATGCCTTCTCTTCATAAGACTTTTAATATTAAAGTTGTATTTAAAAATCTTGATACAGTAAAAAAAACTTTTGATAAAGAATTCAACCCAAAATGCTGATGGATGTGTCTATAAGATTCCTTGTAAAATTTGCGATAAAGTTTGTTATGGTCAAACTGGTAAAAATCCCGAACTAAGATTAAAACAACATAAATATAGCATTGGAACTGGACAAGATTCCAATGCTTTATTTATTCATGTAAGAGATTTTAACCATCCAATTGATTTTCAAAAAGTTGAAAAAATTGTATCAAGCAAGTCCATGGTCGACAGAAATATAATTGAATCTTGTTTCATAAAAAGCAGTTTTGAAAATAATATGAATATTTCCTTAGGTTTATATAAATTAGACTCATTTATAATCAATAAAATTTGGTTAGAGTTTAATAATACATTGGACAAATAATAAACCTTATTTCTTGGGTAGAATATTTTGTTAGTGGGATGTCGTGAGGACCTGTTTAGTTGGACCAGCGGACCTACTGCAGTGTTCCTCTTTTCTTATGAGTCCGGTATTGTCGTGCGTCAGGTGTTTCTTTGTTGTGGGGGTTGACTCTGAGGTGTAGTCTAAACTCTTTTGTATATATATATATATATATATATATATATATATATATATATATATATATATATATATATATATATATATATATATATATATATATATATATAAATATATATATATATATATATATATATATATATATATATATATATATATATATATATATATATATATATATATATATATATATATATATATATATATATATATATATATATATATATATATATATATATATATATATATATATATATATATATATATATATATATATATATATATATATATATATATAAACACTGATCTCTGGCTGAAGGAGACTTGAACCTACGAACCTTGGAACAAGGTACGCAGTGCTCTACCAAACTCACGACACTGGACCAATACCTTGGAGTCCAGCTTGCCCTAGACTTTGATCCAAGGCAGCCAGCTGGCTGCCTTGGTATAGCACTGCGTACCTTGTTCCAAGGTTCGTAGTGTTTGTGTATATTTCGTCTGCTCTTGCGAATTCCTTATATATATATATATATATATATATATATATATATATATATATATATATATATATATATATATATATATATATACATTTATATTCATAAATATTATATATACATATATGCAAGGAATTCCTTGCATTGTTAAAATCTCTAGTAAGGCTGATGCATGCAGGGGATGAGATGAAAAGCTGTAAGCCTTCTCCCTGAAAGCTGGCTGCTTTGGATCAAACGTCTAGCCCAAGCTGGACGCCAAGTGTGGTGAGAATTTTAAGGCACTGCGTACCTTGTTCCAAGGTTCGTAGGTTCGAGTCTCCTTCGGCCAGAGATCAGTGTTTGTGTATATTTCGCCTGCTCTTGCGAATTCCTTGCATATATATTTATATGTATATATATATATATATATATATATATATATATATATATATATATATATATATATATATATATATATATATATATATATATATATATGTATATATATATATATATATGTATATATATATATGTATATATATATATATATATATATATATATATATATATATATATATATATATATATATATATCTATATATATATATATATATATATATTATATACACATATATTGGAATTCCACAGTGGTTGCAATATTAACATATTTTCCCACCTCTGCTCATTTCAGAGCCAAATCCTGTGTAAAGGATACTCCTTTCTGTTTCCTAGGATACGACACAACAGTCGTCCAACACGCAGCTTACTGCTGGGTGAATAGGGGCAGGAGGTTCAAGGAGACGTGATCATACGTCTCATCAAGCCCTTGGGTAATCAAATACGGGTTTATTCGGTTGGAAGCTAAATGTTTTACCCCTGGACTATAAGTCTGCACTTTAGGTGACCTGAACTAATTTTGAAACATTCCGTAAGTTAAAATGAACTCGCCTATAACATTCCGTAAAGTAACGAGAAACTTAACACTCCACCATGTGTCACCCGTATAACTAAACCATTGTCAGTGTAATGTGTTGGGCAGAGTGTCTACGGCAGTCCCCTCAGTGTCTAGCCCTCCATGCATACACACACACATACACACACACACACACACACACACACACACACACACACACACACACACACACACACACACACACACACACACACACACACACACACACACACACACACACACACACACACGTCCTCCTCCGTCTGGTGACCCACTTAATCTGCGGGCTATTGATTGGGAAATTAATTAGAGGTGTGGCACTACCGCTGAAGATGCTGGGTGACCTTGACGCCAGACACCACCCACCAGTTTATGTAATTACCTCTTTACTACTTGTTTCTGGTTAGTTTATTGGATATTAAAATATAATGACTACAATAGGGTCATTAAGGCTACACACAACCTGTACAACACCGCTCAAGAATAGTTCAATCTTTAGGGATCTCTCTTTTATACACTGAGAAACATACATTTCTCGGATGAATATAACCTTGTCTTTATATTTAGATGATTTTAAAATGTCTTGCTTCAATTCTCTTATCCAGTTATTGCTCCTAATTTTGTTAATTATATTTACATATATATATATACACGACGTTTTATAAGGTATTTTGCTGTTTACAAGAGAAGATTGACATGCAAGGATGAACGTAAGACTAAGAGATCTAAGATGCTGAGTTATAACAATTTTAATTTGCTTCTAATTAGGGAGGAAACGTCTTCTTTTTCTAAATATGAAAAGGAGTTCACAAGAAAATTGAAAGTTTGTTCTCTTAGCGTCTACCTGAACAAGAGTTCCACAAACACATAGTGTGAGTGTCCTAGATTAACACGACATACAAGAAACTACTGAACTGATGCGTTAAGTTTCGCTCTGTCTAGGAATGTGCATCATTGATTTGGAAAAGTTCTGCTTAGAGCGAACTCCAGTTACTGTAGGCTCTTTCTATCGTACTTGTGGACAAGTCTTGCTACGAACCACATCACGTTATGTGACCCATAATTTGTATTGGGCAAGATCGTCTTGCGATCACTAGTCTTTGAATAAATATTGTAGAAAACAGACAGGTTGATAAATGAGACACATGTGTAACATTTGGGAATCTTTATTCTGGAAGATACCCAAATGTTGCACGAGAGTCTCATTCATCACAAAGTTGCAAGACAACTTTCTCCAGCGCTGCTGATACCATTCTCTACTTTCACTCTTTCCCTCGCTCTTTCTCTTCCTCTGTTTCTCTCTCACTTCACCAGAATCCGCGAAAATAAGACGGGGCGAAGGAGGGAAATTGTGCCCGGGAAATGCATAGAAAGAATAATGGGCGTAGATTGTTTCGGCGAGGAATTTCCCGTCATTTGCATTTGATGTTTTATTCATCGGCTCGCAGGATCCATCTCGGAAAAGTCAGGCGCGATATATATCCACGGTGCACGGCTCTGTCTGATGGAATATACAGAGTGCTCTCTGGAAGGGCCAAACTTTTTCGTCGGCGACCCGATATGTTTGAGAGATGGGCAGCCCGGGCGGTAGTCGCCGGCCGCGCTGGCGAGATGTCTTGGGGCCGTAACGTTATACTCTCTATTATTTCCTCTCACGGCCAAACCTACGCAATGGAGATGGACTTAGAAGATGTTTCGGCCTGCTCTGGAGTATCGCGAAGTCGCGAGTGACTCGGTAATTGTTCAGGATGGACCGAAACGTTGTCTAGCGTCACCTTCAGTGTGTAAGTTAGCTATGAAGTGTCCCACTCAAGGTGTATTTTATTAGGATGAAGATACAAGCAGAAAGAAAAATATAATAAGTCACAATAACTATAATTTCCGTATCTTCAGCCCAGTAAAATGCACCATAACCTGCGTGCTGGACACCAGGCACAGAAAAATGTAAGCCGATGAGAGATGTTCTAAAGTTATTAACCAATAACTTGTAGATATATAAATATATACAGAGAGAGAGAGAGAAAGAGGGACGGGATGAGAAAAAAAACCCACTACAAGAAGTGTCACAACGTCTCTCCCGCACTCAAAAACCACTTGACTATAAAAATTTAAATTCATAGGAGATGAGAAGACGTTCTCAAGGCACTGTGAAGCCATCGTCTAGAAAATCACATTTTCACCAAACTGATTGATCTTTCTCCAGGCTGAGACCAACCTCATAACATGTGAAATTCAACATATATATATATATATACATATATATATATATATATATATATATATATATATATATATATATATATATATATATATATATATATATATATATACATATATATATATATATATATATATATATATATATATATATATGGATATATACACATATATATGAAAAAAAGCACCCATTTTAAAACTTGTCAGCCATTTTATAGACGTTAGTCACTGTGGTTTTTACTTTTATTCGTTACTTCTTTTATTCTTCTGCTTCTTTTCTTTTCTTTTATTCCTCTCTTTTATTCTTTTCTTTATTTTTCTTCTCTTATTTACTTTTCTTATTGTTCTCTTGACTTATTCTCTTCTCATTGTCTTTTATTCTCCCATTATTATTCTTTTTTATTTTTCTCTTATTTTTCTGCTTTATTCTTCTCATCTCCTTTATTCTTCTTTTATTGTTCTCCTTTTATTCATCTCCTTATTTTCTTCTCCTTTTATTCTTGTTTATTATTCTTATATTTTTATTTTATTCTTCGCCTTTATTCTGTTATCTTTCTTCTCTTTTATTCTTCTTTTATTCATCTCCTTTTATCTTCTTTTTCTTCTCCTTCTGCCTTTTATTCTTCTTTTTATTCTTCTCCTCCTCTTCTTTTATTCTTCTCATTTCATGTTCCCAAGACGTAGTAAACTTTATCCTCCTGCTGGAATATACACGAATATACAGGATACATGATACAGGATGATACAGGATGATACAAGAAGATAATGTACGGGATACAGGATACAGGATGATACAGGAAGATAATGTACGGGATACAGGATACATGATACAAGATGATACAAGACGATAATGTACGGGATACAGGATACATGATACAAGATGATACAAGACGATAATGTACGGGATACAGGATACATGATACAGGATGATACAAGAAGATAATGTACGGGATACAGGATACAGGATGATACAGGAAGATAATGTACGGGATACAGGATACATGATACAGGATGATACAAGAAGATAATGTACGGGATACAGGATACATGATACAAGATGATACAAGAAGATAATGTACGGGATACAGGATACATGATACAAGATGATACAAGAAGATAATGTACGGGATACAGGATACATGATACAAGATGATACAAGAAGATAATGTACGGGATACAGGATACATGATACAAGATGATACAAGACGATAATGTATGGGATACAGGATACAAGATGATACAAGACGATAATGTATGGGATACAGGATACAAGATGATACAGTATGATACAAGAGGATACAGTAGTATACAAGAGGACGTCAGAAAATCTATATAGACATGAAGACAAAAGAGAAAAAAATGTTTAACGTAGCTGGTAAAGAACTTGAAGATTAAGAACCTCCAGGTTTTAACACAAAGGTAGAACCCTCAAAAGGGGCCCTTACAACGCAAGGTTGAACCACCCTAAAACGTAGGGCCCTGACGCGGGTTAGAACCCGCTACAGAGGCTCTAACACAAGGTAGAACCCGAGCAACAGAGAACACCTAAACATTTCCAAGAATGAACGAGGCAGCAGCAAAAAACAAACAAGCAAAAAAAAAAAAAAAGAAAGACAAGGCAGGATTGTCTACAATCAAACACAAACAAGCGCACACACACACATACTTTCAAATTGTTTTGAGGTACTACGCGTGCGTGACGGCGCTGGGCTTGATCAACGAGGTTGTTTTTATGATTCAAGTCTGTATTTCAAAAAGAAGCGTCGACACTGGTATAAAGTTTCCATAGCATTTTAAAGACTCACTATATTCCATACGATGAATATAATATAATATTACTGCTACGCAAGATAATTCTCTCCAGCTTGCTGACGTTGACCTGGCTTCTTCCAGCTGACGTTGACCTGACTTCTTCCAGCTGACGTTGACCTGGCTTCTTCCAGCTGACGTTGACCTGACTTCTTCCAGCTGACGTTGACCTGGCTTCTTCCAGCTGACGTTGACCTGGCTTCTTCCAGCTGACGTTGACCTGGCTTCTTCCAGCTGACGTTGACCTGACTTCTTCCAGCTGACGTTGACCTGGCTTCTTCCAGCTGACGTTGACCTGGCTTCTTCCAGCTGACGTTGACTTGGCTTCTTCCAGCTGACGTTGACCTGGCTTCTTCCAGCTGACGTTGACCTGACTTCTTCCAGCTGACGTTGACCTGACTTCTTCCAGCTGACGTTGACCTGGCTTCTTCCAGCTGACGTTGACCTGGCTTCTTCCAGCTGACGTTGACCTGGCTTCTTCCAGCTGACGTTGACCTGGCTTCTTCCAGCTGACGTTGACCTGGCTTCTTCCAGCTGACGTTGACCTGGCTTCTTCCAGCTGACGTTGACCTGGCTTCTTCCAGCTGACGTTGACCTGGCTTCTTCCAGCTGACGTTCCCGCAGTGTGACGGCTGAAGGACACTAGTGAATAGTTTATCAAAGTGTGGAGTCGTCAGTTATAATGAAGAAGTAACTCAATTTTGATGACAATGACTGGAGAAGCTTCTGTATTTGACTGGAGAAGCTTCTGTATTTGACTGGAGAAGCTTCTGTATTTGACTGGAGAAGCTTCTGTATTTGACTGGAGAAGCTTCTGTATTTGACTGGGGAAGCTTCTGTATTTGACTGGAGAAGCTTCTGTATTTGACTGGAGAAGCCTACTGTGTTTGACTGGAGAAGCTTCTGTATTTGACTGGAGAAGCTTCTGTATTTGACTGGAGAAGCTTCTGTATTTGACTGGGGAAGCTTCTGTATTTGACTGGAGAAGCTTCTGTATTTGACTGGAGAAGCTTCTGTATTTGACTGGGGAAGCTTCTGTATTTGACTGGAGAAGCTTCTGTATTTGACTGGAGAAGCTTCTGTATTTGACTGGAGAAGCTTCTGTATTTGACTGGGGAAGCTTCTGTATTTGACTGGAGAAGCTTCTGTATTTGACTGGAGAAGCTTCTGTATTTGACTGGAGAAGCTTCTGTATTTGACTGGAGAAGCTTCTGTATTTGACTGGAGAAGCTTCTGTATTTGACTGGAGAAGCTTCTGTATTTGACTGGGGAAGCTTCTGTATTTGACTGGAGAAGCTTCTGTATTTGACTGGAGAAGCTTCTGTATTTGACTGGAGAAGCTTCTGTATTTGACTGGAGAAGCTTCTGTATTTGACTGGAGAAGCTTCTGTATTTGACTGGGGAAGCTTCTGTATTTGACTGGAGAAGCTTCTGTATTTGACTGGAGAAGCTTCTGTATTTGACTGGAGAAGCTTCTGTATTTGACTGGAGAAGCTTCTGTATTTGACTGGAGAAGCTTCTGTATTTGACTGGGGAAGCTTCTGTATTTGATTGGAGAAGCTTCTGTATTTGACTGGGGAAGCTTCTGTATTTGACTGGAGAAGCTTCTGTATTTGACTGGAGAAGCTTCTGTATTTGACTGGGGAAGCTTCTGTATTTGACTGGAGAAGCTTCTGTATTTGACTGGAGAAGCTTCTGTATTTGACTGGAGAAGCTTCTGTATTTGACTGGAGAAGCTTCTGTATTTGACTGGAGAAGCTTCTGTATTTGACTGGAGAAGCTTCTGTATTTGACTGGAGAAGCTTCTGTATTTGACTGGAGAAGCTTCTGTATTTGACTGGAGAAGCTTCTGTATTTGACTGGAGAAGCTTCTGTATTTGACTGGAGAAGCTTCTGTATTCGACTGGAGAAGCTTCTGTATTTGACTGGAGAAGCTTCTGTATTCGACTGGAGAAGCTTCTGTATTTGACTGGAGAAGCTTCTGTATTTGACTGGAGAAGCTTCTGTATTTGACTGGAGAAGCTTCTGTATTTGACTGGAGAAGCTTCTGTATTTGACTGGAGAAGCTTCTGTATTTGACTGGAGAAGCTTCTGTATTTGACTGGGGAAGCTTCTGTATTTGACTGGAGAAGCTTCTGTATTTGACTGGAGAAGCTTCTGTATTTGACTGGAGAAGCTTCTGTATTTGACTGGAGAAGCTTCTGTATTCGACTGGAGAAGCTTCTGTATTTGACTGGAGAAGCTTCTGTATTTGACTGGAGAAGCTTCTGTATTTGACTGGAGAAGCTTCTGTATTTGACTGGAGAAGCTTCTGTATTTGACTGGAGAAGCTTCTGTATTTGACTGGAGAAGCTTCTGTATTTGACTGGGGAAGCTTCTGTATTTGACTGGAGAAGCTTCTGTATTTGACTGGAGAAGCTTCTGTATTTGACTGGAGAAGCTTCTGTATTTGACTGGAGAAGCTTCTGTATTTGACTGGAGAAGCTTCTGTATTTGACTGGAGAAGCTTCTGTATTTGACTGGGGAAGCTTCTGTATTTGACTGGAGAAGCTTCTGTATTTGACTGGGGAAGCTTCTGTATTTGACTGGAGAAGCTTCTGTATTTGACTGGAGAAGCTTCTGTATTTGACTGGAGAAGCTTCTGTATTTGACTGGAGAAGCTTCTGTATTTGACTGGAGAAGCCTACTGTGTTTGTGAAGCGTACACTCAAGGCTTCCCAACTATTGCACATGTGTCTTACTCATCAACTTGTCTGAATTTGATACAATTTTCAACTTGACAATATACCTTCTACTTCCACTCGTATATCAGTGATTGTTGTAGTCTAGCCAGACTCTTGACACTTTCCCTTAATGCATTAGATATATTTTCTCGTAGGAACTAACTCGTAGTTTAGTGCCGGTTTATGTTTGAATTCAAACAATTTCTGCGCTAATTTATCTGTAGTTTAGCACTAGTTTATATGTGTGGTTCGACTCTCGTTTATGTGTGGTTTAGCGCTCTTTACTCACATATCAGTGCTACTCACGTGTTTAGCGCTAGTTTATGTGAAGTTTAAAGCTATGTTATGAGTTGTCCAAAGCTAATTTATGCGAAGAATGGCGTCAGCTTGTGTACTTCAGCTGTAAAAGCGCTCAGTCACGTGCTACTTACCGCTAATTCATACGCAGCTTACATCTGTGTGATAAATTGTTTGAAAACCGACAAGTTGAAGATTGAGACACTTATGCAACACGTGCATAAGTGTCTCAATATTCAGCTTGTAAAATTTTGCTGACCGCTAATTTAAACTGTTTACTGGTAGCCCATGTTTACTAATAATTCTCGACAACGCATGCTTCTCTGTAGGAATACACATCAACTTACACATGTTCCATATAGTTATAAGTGTGGGTGTTGTGCCAGTTCTAGGTACAGGTAAACGCCTCCTAATCCGACTGAACCTATCGTTCACTTGAAAGTTTTTTATTTGCAGTTTTAGGTTTCCTATAAATACCATGAATGCTAGTTTTACCTCTCTTGTGTGTTCATTGAGGTATTCTAAGTATAATTTAGGTATGTGCGTAAATAAGACCCACAATGCGATTTATAACTATTAACTGTGAAGACATTTCTCCCACGTATCGTCTAACTGATTAAGTTCCTGGTGGGCTGTCTTATTGACATACTGTTGACATACTCTACCATTGCATTATCATGTGTGTGTGTGTAGGATCTCCATTACATGGGCCAGTAGGCCTACTGCAGTGTAACGTTTGCTATGATAAGAATGGGCCAGGAGGCCTACGGCAGTGCTGCACCACATTTGCACCCTTCCTATTTTCGTTTACCAATCTTTCACATTGCGTTGACGGGTGGAATGGGGATCAAAGTTTCCTCAGTACCCTAGCATCTCCCTCCTAGAATTTCGGAAGATTACTGCCTTGTCTACCTTTCTCCTTCCCCCTCAATTCAACCTAATTATAGGCCTACTCTGGCTGAACTTCGTCCCGCTCCCTCCTGCCATCAACCAATACCAGCCTCTCGCTCACCCTACGTATTGATCTAGAAAAAGACCATTTAACACTGAGCTGCCAAAGGCGAAGATGCAAGGAAGTGTTGCGTACGACCAGTTGCTGGTTGCTCTCTGTAACTATCTTGTTCCATTCCCTGGTACTGTCTTGTACCACTCCCTAGTACCATCTTGTACCACTCCCTAGTACCATCTTGCACCACTCCCTGGTGCCATCTTGTACCACTCCCTGGTACCATCTTGTACCACTCCCTAGTACCATCTTGTACCACTCCCTAGTACCATCTTGTACCACTCCCTGGTGCCATCTTGTACCACTCCCTGGTACCATCTTGTACCACTCCCTAGTACCATCTTGTACCACTCCCTAGTACCATCTTGTACCACTCCCTGGTGCCATCTTGTACCACTCCCTGGTACCATCTTGTACCACTCCCTAGTACCATCTTGTACCACTCCCTAGTACCATCTTGTACCACTCCCTAGTACCATCTTGTACCACTCCCTGGTACCATCTTGTACCACTCCCTAGTACCATCTTGTACCACTCCCTAGTACCATCTTGTACCACTCCCTGGTACCATCTTGTACCACTCCCTAGTACAATCTTGTACCACTCCCTGGTACCATCTTGTACCACTCCCTAGTACCATCTTGTACCACTCCCTAGTACCATCTTGTACCACTCCCTGGTACCATCTTGTACCACTCCCTAGTACCATCTTGTACCACTCCCTAGTACCATCTTGTACCACTCCCTAGTACCATCTTGTACCACTCCCTAGTACCATCTTGTACCACTCCCTGGTACCATCTTGTACCACTCCCTAGTACAATCTTGTACCAGTTCCTGGTACCATCTTGTACCACTCCCTGGTACCATCTTGTACCACTCCCTAGTACCATCTTGTACCACTCCCTAGTACCATCTTGTACCACTCCCTAGTACCATCTTGTACCACTCCCTGGTACCATCTTGTACCACTCCCTAGTACAATCTTGTACCACTTCCTGGTACCATCTTGTACCACTCCCTGGTACCATCTTGTACCACGCCCTAGTACCATCTTGTACCACTCCTTAGTACCATCTTGTACCACTCCCTAGTACCATCTTGTACCACTCCCTAGTACCATCTTGTACCACTCCCTAGTACCATCTTGTACCACTCCCTAGTACAATCTTGTACCACTTCCTGGTACCATCTTGTACCACTCACTGGTACCATCTTGTACCACTCCCTAGTACCATCTTGTACCACTCCCTGGTACCATCTTGTACCACTCCCTAGTACCATCTTGTACCACTCCCTAGTACCATCTTGTACCACTCCCTGGTACCATCTTGTACCACTCCCTAGTACAATCTTGTACCACTTCCTGGTACCATCTTGTACCACTCCCTGGTACCATCTTGTACCACTCCCTAGTACCATCTTGTACCACTCCCTAGTACCATCTTGTACCACTCCTTAGTACCATCTTGTACCACTCCCTAGTACCATCTTGTACCACTCCCTGGTACCATCTTGTACCACTCCCTAGTACAATCTTGTACCACTTCCTGGTACCATCTTGTACCACTCCCTGGTACCATCTTGTACCACTCCCTGGTACCATCTTGTACCAATCCCTAGTACAATCTTGTACCACTCCCTAGTACCATCTTGTACCACTCCCTGGTACCATCTTGTACCACTCCCTGCTGTTTCAACTCACCATCTTCTAAGTTATAAACTAGAAGTCAGTTTCCCAGGAACAATTTTTCAAAATACATTTAACCTACAACAGCCTGAGGAGCAGCCGTATCCTCACTCTACACTGAATAATATATTTCTTTATGGAACAACATATGTTGGAGCATCAGGTGAATCCCTGACCATGAGAGGAACTGTTCCTGATGGAGGGACGGAGAAGTAGAATAATGGTCTTTATATCTGGACCTTAACTGAGATCCTCTTCAGCAGATAAGGTCCTCAGTGAACCTCAGATGGGGATCGAAATTTTCTGATTTTTATTCTCTCCGGTTTATGTCTTCGCTTGGATTGTTTTTACTTCACAAAACATGTTTGTGTGTGTGCTTTTTTAAGCAGTTCATAATTTTTTTTTTAAGCCGTGATCTTCCCAAGTTAAAATTTATTTGAGGTAAAAAACCAAGATCGTAAAGATTGAGATAAACCAAGGAAGTTGAAAATGGTTTGACGTACGAACACGCTGAAGATAAAGATACCAAGCTGTTGCAGGTGTGTCTTAAGCTTTAAACCAACAAATACATGAGAAGGTTAATTAAAAGTGGTTTCACTTAAACCACTAATGTCAAATCACGATAAACGAAGTTCACATTATCACTACAGAAGCTGTTCACAGTTAACATAATTAAGACTGGTTAACGTGGTAACTAATATATTAAATTTTCTTGTGAATGATGAACAATCTTTTAAGGAAATAAAATAATACTGAAGTATGTAATGTAATTAATGGAATTGTATAATAAGAAAATATAAAATTGGACCAAAAAAGGAAAATTTTGTGCTAAGCGTTTTTAAAAGAAGTTTTTTACTGATTAGATTCTTGGGTAAAGTCACTATAACAGTACCATCACAGTCACTATAACAGTACCATCACAGTCACTATAACAGTACCATCACAGTCACTATAACAGTACCATCACAGTCACTATAACAGTACCATCACAGTCACTATAACAGTACCATCACAGTCACTATAACAGTACCATCACAGTCACTATAACAGTACCATCACAGTCACTATAACAGTACCATCACAGTCACTATAACAGTACATCACAGTCACTATAACAGTACCATCACAGTCACTATAACAGTACCATCACAGTCACTATAACAGTACCATCACAGTCACTATAACAGTACCATCACAGTCACTATAACAGTACCATCACAGTCACTATAACAGCACCATCACAGTCACTATAACAGTACCATCACAGTCACTATAACAGTACCATCACAGTCACTATAACAGCACCATCACAGTCACTATAACAAACAGCACCACCACAGTCACTATAACAGTACCATCACAGTCACTATAACAGCACCATCACAGTCACTATAACAAACAGCACCACCACAGTCACTATAACAGTACCATTACAGTCACTATAACAGTACCTTCACAGTCACTATAACAGTACCATCACAGTCACTATAACAGTACCATCACAGTCACTATAACAGTACCATCACAGTCACTATAACAGCACCATCACAGTCACTATAACAGTACCATCACAGTCACTATAACAGTACCATCACAGTCACTATAACAGCACCACCACAGTCACTATAACAGTACCATCACAGTCACTATAACAGTACCATCACAGTCACTATAACAGTACCATCACAGTCACTATAACAGTACCATCACAGTCACTATAACAGTACCATCACAGTCACTATAACAGTACCATCACAGTCACTATAACAGTACCATCACAGTCACAATAACAGTACCATCACAGTCACTATAACAGCACCATCACAGTCACTATAACAGTACCATCACAGTCACTATAACAGCACCATCACAGTAACTATAACAGTACCATCACAGTCACTATAACAGTACCATGACAGTCACTATAACAGCACCATCACAGTCACTATAACAGTACCATCACAGTCACTATAACAGTACCATCACAGTCACTATAACAGTACCATCACAGTCACTATAACAGCACCATCACAGTCACTATAACAGTACCATCACAGTCACTATAACAGTACAATCACAGTCACTATAACAGTACCATCACAGTCATTATAACAGTACCATCACAGTCACTATAACAGTACCATCACAGTCACTATAAAAGCACCATCACAGTCACTATAACAGTACCATCACAGTTACTATAACAGTACCATCACAGTCACTATAACAGTACCATCACAGTCACTATAACAGCACCATCACAGTCACTATAACAGTACCATCACAGTCACTATAACAGTACCATCACAGTCACTATAACAGCACCATCACAGTCACTATAACAAACAGCACCACCACAGTCACTATAACAGTACCATCATAGTCACTATAACAGTACCATCACAGTCACTATAACAGTACCATCACAGTCACTATAACAGTACCATCACAGTCACTATAACAGTATAATCGCAGTCACTATAACAGTACCATCACAGTCACTATAACAGTACCATCACAGTCACTATAACAGTACCATCACAGTCACTATAACAGCACCATCACAGTCACTATAACAGTACCATCACAGTCACTATAACAGCACCATCACAGTCACTATAACAGTACCATCACAGTCACTATAACAGTACCATCACAGTCACTATAACAGTACCATCACAGTCACTATAACAGTACCATCACAGTCACTATAACAGTACCGTCACAGTCACTATAACAGCACCATCACAGTCACTATAACAAACAGCACCACCACAGTCACTATAACAGTACCATCACAGTCACTATAACAGTACCATCACAGTCACTATAACAGTACCATCACAGTCACTATAACAGTACCATCACAGTCACTATAACAGTACCATCACAATCACTATAACAGTACCATCACAGTCACTATAACAGTACCATCACAGTCACTATAACAGTACCATCACAGTCACTATAACAGCACCACCACAGTCACTATAACAGTACCATCACAGTCACTATAACAGTACCATCACAGTCACTATAACAGTACCATCACAGTCACTATAACAGTACCATCACAGTAACTATAACAGCACCATCACAGTCACTATAACAGCACCATCACAGTCACTATAACAGTACCATCACAGTCACTATAACAGTACCATCACAGTCACTATAACAGCACCATCACAGTCACTATAAAAGCACCATCACAGTCACTATAACAGTACCATCACAGTCACTATAACAAACAGCACCACCACAGTCACTATAACAGTACCATCGCAGTCACTATAACAGTACCATCACAGTCACTATAACAGTACCATCACAGTCACTATAACAGTACCATCACAGTCACTATAACAGTACCATCACAGTCACTATAACAGTACCATCACAGTCACTATAACAGTACCATCACAGTCACTATAACAGCACCATCACAGTCACTATAACAGTACCATCACAGTCACTATAACAGTACCATCACAGTCACTATAACAGTACCATCACAGTCACTATAACAGTACCATCACAGTCACTATAACAGCACCATCACAGTCACTATAACAAACAGCACCACCACAGTCACTATAACAGTACCATCACAGTCACTATAACAGTACCATCACAGTCACTATAACAGTACCATCACAGTCACTATAACAGTACCATCACAGTCACTATAACAGTACCATCACAGTCACTATAACAGTACCATCACAGTCACTATAACAGTACCATCACAGTCACTATAACAGCACCATCACAGTCACTATAACAGTACCATCACAGTCATTATAACAGTACCATCACAGTCACTATAACAGCACCATCACAGTCACTATAACAGTAACATCACAGTCACTATAACAGCACCACCACAGTCACTATAACAGTACCATCACAGTCACTATAACAGTACCATCACAGTCACTATAACAGTACCATCACAGTCACTATAACAGTACCATCGCAGTCACTATAACAGTACCATCGCAGTCACTATAACAGTACCATCACAGTCACTATAACAGTACCATCACAGTCACTATAACAGTACCATCACAGTCACTATAACAGTACC
>NC_091297.1:42265542-42273042 GCF_038502225.1 Cherax quadricarinatus
TTGTTCTTAAGAACATAAGAAAGAAGGAACACTGCAACAGGCCTACTGGCCTATGAAATGCAGGTCCAATTCTCCCACCGGCTTAACCTTACTGACCTAGTGACCTTAACCTCACTGACCGTCTGACCTCACTGACCTAGTGAGGTCAGACTCTTTTGCTGTTACTGTTGTTGCCGATGCTGTTGCTGTTATTATTGTTGCTACTGCTGTTGCCACGTTGTTGCTGGTGTTGTTGTTGCTGCTGCAATTGTTGTTGCTGCTGTTACTTTTGTTGTTGTTAATACTGCTGCTGTTGTTGTTACTATTGTTTTCGTTGTTGCTGCTACTGCTCCTATTGTTGCTGTTACTGTTGTTGCTGCTGCTACTGCTGTTGCAACTGTTGCTGTTGTTGTTGTTTTTGTTGTTACTGTTGCTGTTGTTACTTTTGTTGTTGCTGTTACTGTTGCTGCTGCTGTTACTGTTGCTGCTACTGCTGTTCCTATTACTGTTGTTGCTGCTACTGCTGATGTTACTATTACTGCTGCTATTGTTACTGTTGCTTTTGTTGCTGCTGCATCTGCTGCTGTTGCCACTGCTATTACTGTTACTTTTGTTGTTGCTGCTACTGCTGCTGTGACTGTTGCTGCTGCTGTTGTTACTGTCGTTTCTGTTGCTGCTACTGCTGCTGTGACTGTTGCTGCTGCTGTTGTTACTGTCGTTTCTGTTGCTGCTGCTACTGCTGTTACTGTTGCTGCTGCTGCTACTGCTGCTGTTGCTGCTATTACTGTTGCTGCTACTGCTGTTGTTGCTGGTATTACTGTTGCTGCTACTGCTTCTGTTGCTGGCATTACTATTGTTGTTGTTTCTGTACCTGCTGCTTCTGTTTCCCAAAAGTTCAAACTCTGGCCTCGCGTTAGTGTTAAGTTAGTTTAGGTTGCTGTGATTTATGCTTTTTCAAGTGAAGTGGAGAGGGTGTCTTGATACTGTTGAAGGGCTCTTGATACTAGGAAATGGAACTGCCTCGTCTTCCTTGGATCAAACCTGATCATCTCCTAAGCTCCAGTAGCAGTATAATCATCGCTGGTTTAAGGCTTCCCAGTGTAATAATAAAAATAATAATAATAATAATAATAATGATAATAATAATAATAATAATAATAATAATAATAATAATAATAATAATAATAATAATAATAATAATAATAATAATAATAATAATAATAATACAGTGGAACCCCGGTACTCGAACACTTTGTTAGGTAAAAAATTGTTCGGTAGTCGACCGTTTGCTCGGCACTCGACCAAACAGACACGACCTACCAGAACATGTGTGTCAGTCTCCCCGCAGCTGTTGCTCAGTTCAAAACTCCGCAGAACTGCACTAAAATATTTCGTGTTTCTTCGCATTTTTTTTATATTATTTGTATAAATAATTCACCATGGTGCCTAAGAAGATTAGTGATAACAGACAACCAAAAAAAAAAAAATATATTGGTTAGACTGTGTTTGTCCTAAAGTAAACACCGCCTCCGCCTCTCCATAAAATATGCCTTTTATTAATTTTGGCTTCTTTATTGTGCTTCTGATATGAAGTTGGAATAAATGTGATAGATAGATAACCTTTATTACTAATATTAGCGTAATTACACAACATTGTAGTCGTGCCATCACCAGTATCCAGCTATCAAGACGACTCATTAGATACTGAATGCTCCTTCTGCTGGCCCCTCCCTCTCTCTCCTATTCCCACTTCGAGCCCCTCTTATATTACGTTTGCTTTCCGTTTTGAATTTTTATTCACACAAAAAATAGAAGATTTACTGTTATGCGGAATACTGCATTATTGAAAAAATGGTATAAATAATATCAGCGCATTTGTAAAAGCATATTAGACCCACCAGTTGACGTGTATTGGACGTGTGATGTGATTTGTTTACTCTTGAACATCAGCAAAAATCGAACATTTCCGGTATTTTGAGCTCAATTTCAAGGTGCTTTTATTCTGTAAACCATTTAAAATCATCTCTAATTTCGTAATATGTCTTTCATTCTATGAAATGAGACCAAGAAAACGAGAATGCAAGCATAAATACCATACGAAAATACACCCAAAGTAGCTGTAAGTGTATTTTTGGGGTCTGAAACGGATTATTCAAATTTACATTAGTCCTTATTGGAAAAATTCGTTCGGTACTCGAACAGATCGGCACTCGAAAAACCTTCTGGAACGAATTAAGTTCGAGTACCGAGTTTTCACTGTAATAATAATAATAATAATAATAATAATAATAATAATAATAATAATAATAATAATAATAATAATAATAATAATAATAATGGCAATAAGAGTTGAAAATAATTTAATTCACGAGGACTTAACCTGCGCAACAATCTGTAGGAAATAGTCGTTGTAATTTATTATAAAGAATATTGAAAATGTGTCTTTTTAGGAGCGCTGTCTTGTTAGTCCTACTTTTCATGAGACCAGTGACATAACGCACATAGAAACAGCTTTATCTGTGAGTTATATCCGTTTTACTCTGGGACCTCCTTACAAATTCCTAACCATCATAAAATACGGGAATCTCTATTCAAACCGAAATCTATAAAAACCTGAACCTCTGTTAAACATCAGAATCTCTATAAAAGAACCGGAACCTCCGTGAAACGCTGGAACATTTAAACATAACCCTTAGAAGCATCTGTAATTGCTCGTACACACTTGTCAGTCCTTCACCCATAGTAGCACTCAGATACGACCAGCATCACTACACATCATCCTGGTGTCTAAGACACACACACACACACACACACACACACACACACACACACACACACACACCTAATAAATCCATCTGTTTCCTAGTGATACAAACACGTTCCTAATGTTTGTATGTAAGTCCTAGAGATCCAAAGACGTCCTTAATCATTGTGTCTGCTTCCTCGAGCCGCACACAAATGGTATTAATTCTTATCCCAGCTTTCTACAGATATCCGCAACAGTCTTCTAGGCCTACAAGAGCACAATCTTAACTTCTAGGCCTACAAGCGCACAATCCAATATTCGTCACCGTAACTACATCTCACGATCAAATTACGAGATGACAAGGCTTGGTTTCTAGCGTGAGAGGGGAGAGAGCAATGACGGAGCCTTCTCATCGACTCATCGCTGTGGACTTGTCTTTACTGTTGGGCTTACATGTTATTGTCGTAGCACCGTTAGTACTAATGTTTATCACTTTATACGTGTGTATGTAATGATATATACTATTCGCAAGAACCACAGTTGGAGTTCCCGTTACATATATATATATATATATATATATATATATATATATATATATATATATATATATAGGTTGATGGATAGATAGATGGTGTCCACCTCTGGTGTAAATTGTGGGACCCACAGCCTCGGAGAAGTGGATAAAAAAGCTTCAAGGAAAAGTATTTGGATTTCTTCCTGAAGCCATTTCAATATTCCACTTCCCCTACCACCCCATCTTTTCATTCTTTTTTACCAATAGGTATATTATATTACATATATGAGAACAACGTGCATAACATCTCAGTCTACATCTCAAATACCTCATCCAGTTCCCCGGAGGTGGGTGGCATACCCAGAACGTTACTGGCATTTCCTCTCTGGATCCCAACACTGAGTCTCTGAAAAAGGAAGCTAGTTGCTCTGGGGTCGTTAGTTTCCGTGATGAGTTTGTAATCCAACTCATTACGAAATCTGAGAGCACACTTGCCCCATGCTCCGAGGATCTCCGACCCTACTGAGACGAAGTTCTAGCATGGTGCAAGCCATCTGTATTGCTGATCTTCTGGGTCTCCCTGAACTTGGTAGTGCCACCCCCTTCAGCTTCAGAGTGTTGATAGTAGGTGTCAGCCAGTGTAGACACACAGTTGTAGTCCCATGCAATCTCCTTACCATCCTTCAGGTTAGCATAGTGACTCCAACTAGACGCTTTTGGCTTTCGTCAGTCCTTAGTACCTGAGGTTCCCGTTATGCTGATCACTAAGTTGTGGCGAAACTTCGCTTGATGATGTTATTGACCTCATCTTGTCTGATCAGCTACACCAATCCAAATGGCCTAAGGATTGACGCGAATGCCCAAAGAGGAATTAGGAACGGCCGATAGGAAATCTGGTAAATGTGGTGTCCTCACCGATATGCACATGCTTTGTTCTTTCCTGAGGCATTGCTGAGGTTTGGGCGGTTTATCCATGATCGGTTTGTCTCAGTGGGACTGCTTGTTATTTCTAGGAGGAGCTGGTGTGCTGAGAGTCTACAAGGCTAGCTCACTGCCCAACTTCTTCGATGAACTTTGGGCTGTGAGCTCCTCCAACACTTCTCAAGTGTTTAGGGACAGTCTCCTTAACTAGCTCATTGGATGCAATGCACGAGGACAGAAACGCACGTAATGTTACTTGCGTTGCCTTGCTCACCCCTATACCTCCCAGTCGCAATGGAAGAGTTGCTTCATTGGCGATCTTCCAGTGACAGATTCAGTGCCTTTCTAAAGGTAAATCTCAGGAGTGTGTCATATTCACTAAGTGGTGAGCTGTCGAAAGAGGGTGCACACCTCAAAAAATAGGTTAGTCTTGACAGAGTTAGGCATCTTGTGAGGAGATACAGGGCATCTATTTGCATCCACATCACTTATTCTCTGCTCCATCCTCTTAAGGTCGTTCAGTTTGTCCTTGAGGACTGTGTCGAAGGCCTGATGACCCAGTGGTGTTCCTAATAGGATACTCATGGATGGGGTGGTAGCTGAGGCTTCAGATAAGATTGACGAAGAGTCTCAAAGCTTCTTCCTGTGACTTCACCAGTCGAAGGTCTTTTACCAGGGACTCCTACCTACCTACCAGAGCAATTGTGCAGTCGCTTGTGATTATTCTGATTGCTTCCACTATATTGCCTTCTTCAATTTTTTGCTAACCTATTCACAAATTTTCTCGATTTTAGTAAAAATTTTCAAAGATCTGCCACAGAGAATCGTGTGATGATGGGGCTGAGGGACACAATTATCTCTTTATATATATATATATATATATATATATATATATATATATATATATATATATATATATATATATATATATATATATATATATATATATATATATATATGTATATATATATATATATATATATATATATATATATATATATATATATATATATATATATATATATATATATATATATAAATTTGACATTTTAATTGAAAACAGTTATTGGACAAAGCATGCTAATAACAATTTTGTAATTAACTTGTCAGATGAAACATTAGATAAAAATACAACTGCTGCTCTAGGTTTTGGTTTAAGTTTTGCAACTTCAAAAAAACTTAATAATGTTGAAATTGCAAAAGCCTTTTGTAATTTAGAAAAATCTTCTGATTTATCCACTGATGAAATTAATATTAGTAAGGGGATGGTATATAGCTCTATGTTAAAACCAAACATTCCCAATTGCCCTCAAAGATTCTTTATGTCTTATGATTCACTTAATAATAATAAAAAAATTGCGCCTTACTAAAGCAGACAAAATAAATGCAATAGTAATTATGAAAGATTACCAAGATAAAATGGATAATTTTTTTAGATGATACTGAAACCTATTCTAAACTTAGAAAGAATCCTTTAGAAACTGTTAACAGCAATTTCAATAAAACAATAAAACTTCTACTGAAAGGCAAAGACGAATTAATTAAAAAATTTACTTCCACTAATCCATCTTTACGCTACATATATGAACTAATTAAAACATACAAACCAGGTAATCCAGTCAGATCAATTATTAGCTCCATAGGATCAGTTTCATATAAATTATATAAATGGCTTGTCGACATTTTGAGACCTATTGCTGGAAAAATTTCTAACTTTAATGTTAAAAATAACATAGATTTATTTTAATGTTACTTTCTTGTTTACAAAAGTTCCAGTTGATGTTTTATTAAGTTTCTTATCTGAAGAATTGGTTAATCATAATTTACCATTGCCAGCTCCTACTGTTAATTAAATTTAAAAAGAAACTTCGCGTTGTTGATGCTAAATTTGTATTTAATGATAAGTTTTACACTCAGAAGTTTGGTATGGCAATGGGAAATTCTCTTTCACCTGTTCTTAGTAACTTATACATGGAATTTTTTGAAACAAGGTTGCTTAACACAATCCTCCCTAATAGAGCTAAATGGTTCAGATATGTTGATGATATTTTGTGTCTTATGCTATGAATGTAGATATACACCATTTCCTTGTTAAATTAAATATCTCAGCCCATTCTAAAAGCTTTACTGTTGAGTTCGAAGCAAATAACTCATTGCCTTCTCTAGATGTTTCGATTATTAAGGATAATGACTTTAAATTTAAAATTTACAGAAAACCTACAAATAATTGTTCCTATGTCCACTATTATTCTTCACATGAAGATCGAGTTAAACTGTCGATTTTCTCATCATTGCTTTTGAGAGCTTTGCATATTTGTAGTCCAGAGTTCATAGATGAAGAAATATCCAAATTTTATGAAAAAGCTAATGATCTGAAACACCCAAGAAACGTAATTGATAAATCTTTTAAAATTGCTGGAAATGCTTTTCACTGTTTCACAGTCCAAAAAGGGGGCAACCAACCATATTCAACTAAAAATATGTTGGTTCTTTCTTACCATAAAAACTTGGTTGATATGCCTTCTCTTCTTAAGACTTTTAATATCAAAGTTGTATTAAAAAATCTTGATACAGTAAAAAAAACTTTTGATAAAGAATTCCCCCCAAAATGCTGACGGATGTGTCTACAAGATTCCTTGTAAAGTTTTCGATAAAGTTTATTACGGTCAAACTGGTAAAAGTCTCGAACTAAGATTAAAACAACATAAATATAGCATTAGAACTGGACAAGATTCTAATGCTCTGTTTCTTAATGTGAGATATTTTAACAATCCAAATGATTTTCAAAAGGCTGACAAAGTTGCATCAAGCAAGTCCATGGTTGACAGGAATATAATTGAATCATGTTTCATAAAAAGCAGTTTTGAAAATAGCATATTTCCTTTGGTTTATATAAATAAATAAATTGGGTCCATTTATAATTAATAAAATTTGGGAAGAATTTAATGATACATTAAACATGTAATAAATCTTAATTCTTGGGTAGAGCATTAGGTGTGTTTCAGAGTCGGGTGTTGTCATGCGTGTGTGAGGTGTTGCTTTGTTGTGGGATGTGATGGTTATATATATATATATATATATATATATATATATATATATATATATATATATATATATATATATATATATATATATATATATATATATATATATATATATGTATACTCACATACCGAGCAGTCTATTGAATTCTCAGCTTCATAAAGCAGTCCCTAAATTCCTAACATTCTCCATAATGACGATGAATCCTTCCTTGCCCTTTCCGAACCTTTTCCCTTGCCCCTTGATATATTTGGTCACCCTTCATGCGTACCTCCACGACCCCTCATGCCCACCTCCA
>NC_091297.1:42278042-42280542 GCF_038502225.1 Cherax quadricarinatus
AAAGGTATTTTTTTGTTGATGTTATATAAAGGTAATTCAAATCCAAAACGACTGCTAAAATATTTCACAGTTGCAGCACAAACTTTGGAAATATGTATCATGAATAATTTGGTAAAAACATAGTTAAAGAATTATTAGAAAATAAAAATAATTGTAAAATATATCTCAATTTAAAATTAGATAGTTAATTAATCCACGAAAGTAGTGATGTATCTAGTTTCTTACCATTTATGCAAATGCAACAGTCGCTAGGAACATGGTAATCAAGCAAGCATAGTGATTAAAGTAGAATAAGTGCTCGTTCCCCGACTCGACGTCGGACACATGAAAGGTGGCGAGTGTTACAAAAAACGCGATTCTAAAAAGCTTAGAGATCTCCAGTGAATACTAGAAAGTACTGCCCTTCTAGCATCCAGCCTGTTACTGGGTTTTCGTAACAAGTAGTCAGTATCCTTGTCCAATTATCCATTAGAATTCAGTATGATTCAATAGTGCTTCAGGATTACAACTGGTAGGCTACTTACTAGAGAAATTAAAATTTAATAAATTTATTAAGTATAATCTAGAGGTATATTATCAAATTAAATTAAATTAATCACTTCAAACAAATTAATAATAATCACTTCTCTCGTGTACAGCAGTATTGTGCTGAAAGCACATATCACATTTATAAGTCTTAAGCACCGTCTGGTACATTAACATCTAATAATACAAATAAGTGTGTGTATGTGTGTAAGTACTCTAAGTAGTTCGCTATGTCTCAAGACTCGACTAGACTTAAACAAGTGACTGACAAAGTCCTCAAATAAACTAACTTCTTGACCAACTGGCAGTCAGAACAGTCTGCTTGAACAATAAAAAGAATGCTAAGCCCAATAGCAATATAACAAGCAACTGCGACACAAAATCAGGAACAAGGAGATAATATAACGACACTAAGTAGGTACCATCGGCAGATCCTCCACAAAAGTCACAAAACTCCCATACTACTGAATCTAAGTTCAGCATAAGAAAATCACCGACTGTGATAGTACACAGATACCAGTACAAGTTAGGTTAGAAGCTACAGCTCAGGACCTGAGTTGCTCAGAGTGTCTAAGCGACACACAACCTCAGTACAACGTCGAAAATCACTAAGTCTCGACAGTGTTCTGTGAACAGAGTTCTACAGAACATACAACAATAATGAGACAAGAAACGATCTTCCAACAAGGGCCAATAAGGGAGATTTAGGCTCGTCTTGTCTAGAATACGTCTAACCACCAAGAGAGTCTAGACCAGACTGAATACTTCATGCGAGGTGAGGACACCTTCCCCCTCGATCACGTGATAGCTCCGTGGACAGCTGCTGCTCAGCAACAACGAGAAGCCGGCAGAGTAACGAGCAAAGAGCGATAATTACAGTAGTTAGATAATCAAGACTTGAACTGAGCACATAATAATATGTTACATCCTACCTAACAAAAGTAACTAAGACAAATAATAATATAACGGAATACATTTACGATTTAGCTATTATCGCAAATATTAGCAATATAAAATTATATGAAAAGGTAATATACACATAATATATATATATATACATAATATACATTGAAACCCATTCAGGGGTTGCAACAGCTAGTGTCATCACTATCTTCAAATCAGGAGATAAATCCTTATCATCAAATTACCGCTCAATAAGTCTGACCTCAGCAATAAGAAAATTATTAGAATCAGTAACAGCCGGTATAGCTAGCCCTCTTGACGAGCCTAATTTGATTAGTGAGTCTCAACACGGATTCACAAGAGGCCGTTTCTCGTCTGACAAATTTACTGACCTTCAGCATCGCATTCAAGGTGGAGGACCATGTTGAAGAATACGATGCTGCCTATTTAGATTTCATTAAGGCTTTCGATACAGTCCACACAGAAGATTGTTAAAGAAAGTGATAGCACATGATACTGGAAAAAAAAACTTCTCTCATGTGTCTAGGAAAAAGAAAGTTTGCATAAATGGGGTCAAATCAGAATGAGGATCAGTCACGAATAGTGTTCCACAAGGATCAGTTAAAAGCTCCTTGTTTAGAATTCATATTAATGACTCTGATAAGGAACGAAGGTGAGAATAATGCATATTCGCTGAAGATACAAAAACAGGCTTACCACTGGATGTCAACTAGATTTGAGCAAGAAGAATATCGTGGTCCGAAAAGTGGCAGATACAGTTTATTATAGAAATTTAAATTAGGTAATAGAAAGTTCGATCAAGCAGAAATGGTTAACAGAAACCTGAAGCCAAGACAGCAGTGCCTAGGTGTGCGCAACAGTTCTGACAGACTACAGTGGAACCTCGGTGCTCGAACGTACCGGACCTCGAATAACCCGGAGTCCGAACAATTTTGTTCAGAAAAAACTGACCCGGTCTTTGAACGTTTTTCTGAAGTCCGAAGAAGATGACTTGTATAAAATAAATGATAAAAATCTTTACACGAAAGCCCTGTTTCAAAAGTGCTTTGAA
>NC_091297.1:42288042-42330542 GCF_038502225.1 Cherax quadricarinatus
TAACTATTATTAACATACTATTATTAACGTACTATTATTAACATACTATTATTAACATACTAACTATTATTAACATACTAACTATTATTAACATACTAGCTATTATTAACATACAAACTATTATTAACATACTAACTATTATTAACATACTAACTATTATTAACATACTAACTATTATTAACATACTATTATTAACATACTAACTATTATTAACATACTAACTATTATTAACATACTAACTATTGTTAACATGCTAACTATTACATACTAACTATTATTAACATACTATTATTAACATACTATTATTAACATACTATTATTAACGTACTATTATTAACATACTATTATTAACATACTATTATTAACGTACTATTATTAACATACTATTATTAACATACTATTATTAACATACTATTATTAACATACTATTATTAACGTACTATTATTAACATACTATTATTAACATACTATTATTAACATACTATTATTAACGTACTATTATTAACATACTATTATTAACATACTATTATTAACATACTATTATTAACGTACTATTATTAACATACTATTATTAACATACTATTATTAACATACTATTATTAACGTACTATTATTAACATACTATTATTAACATACTATTATTAACGTACTATTATTATCATACTATTATTAACATACTATTATTAACATACTATTATTAACGTACTATTATTAACATACTATTATTAACATACTATTATTAACATACTATTATTAACGTACTATTATTAACATACTATTATTAACATACTATTATTAACATACTATTATTAACATACTATTATTAACATACTATTATTAACGTACTATTATTAACATACTATTATTAACATACTATTATTAACGTACTATTATTAACATACTATTATTAACATACTATTATTAACATACTATTATTAACATACTATTATTAACATACTATTATTAACATACTATTATTAACGTACTATTATTAACATACTATTATTAACATACTATTATTAACATACTATTATTAACATACTATTATTAACGTACTATTATTAACATACTATTATTAACGTACTATTATTAACATACTATTATTAACATACTATTATTAACATACTATTATTAACATACTATTATTAACATACTATTATTAACATACTATTATTAACGTACTATTATTAACATACTATTATTAACATACTATTATTAACATACTATTATTAACATACTATTATTAACGTACTATTATTAACATACTATTATTAACATACTATTATTAACATACTATTATTAACGTACTATTATTAACATACTATTATTAACATACTATTATTAACGTACTATTATTATCATACTATTATTAACATACTATTATTAACATACTATTATTAACGTACTATTATTAACATACTATTATTAACATACTATTATTAACATACTATTATTAACGTACTATTATTAACATACTATTATTAACATACTAACTCTTATTATCACACTAATTTTTGTTTATGTTTCGCTCAAGGAGACAATATTCAGTAACATTAAAGCATCATTAAGCTTTCAGAAAATTTCCAAATATTTGGTTTCCCAACTGAACTGTGACTGTAACTGTGACTGTGACTGTGACTGTGACTGTGACTGTCTCCCGGCTGATGGTCCATCTGAACTGTGACTGTGACTGTTACTATGGCTGTGACTCTGACTATGACTGTGACTGTGACTGTCTCCCGGCTGATTGTCCATCTGAACTGTGATTGTGACTGTGACTGTGACTGTGACTGTGACTGTGACTATGACTGTGACTGTCTCCCGGCTGATGCTCCTTCAAGGACGGGGAAGAGAGGGGGATGCCTTGATGGTGCTGGTGAGGGGTTCTTGATCTCAAGAATTTTATATAGCCTTCCCCTTCCTCGGTTCAGTCCTGATTACCTCCCATTTTTCAGGAGCTGTATCTTCCCCTACGGCTTTGGCGCTTCCCCATGAAAATAATAATTGGAATAATCAGGGCTACTGACAGGAATTATTATCCTCGAACACATACATGACACTGACTTATATATTAGAATTACTCAATAATTCAGGTGATAACACCGGCCTGCCAGTTTTAGGATTCACTTAGTCATGGGTTCGCTTCCCACTCGTTCTGTGAGTCGGATATCTGCTTGCTAATATTGATATTTTGTGATCATTGCAGGCTACTCTTGTCAAGAAAAGTGCGAAGTTCAAAAGATGTCTTCTACAGTATAACCTACTTGGCACGTATTTTTAACGTAGCAGACCTTTGAGAAGTAGAAGAGTAGTTTACATTTACCAGAAGGTAGAGTGAGAGACAAAAGAAGTCTATATATTCAGCGTTCAGGAGAAGGCATGAATTGATATTTAATATCTGAATTGGGTCAGGATGACTAATAAATGGACTGATTTGTTGAATTGTGTTGTTTGGTATGAGCCGAGACTCCTTCAGGAAGGACAGTGCTTTCCGTATCTGTTTACCTCTCTGTCTGTCTTCCTTTCTTTCTGTCTATCTGTCTTTGTTTCTTTCTCTCTCTGTGTCTCTCTGTCTGTCTCTGTCTCTGTCTCTGTCTGTCTGTCTGTCTGTCTGTCTGTCTGTCTCTCTCTCTCTCTCTCCCTCTCTCTCTCTCTCTCTCTCTCTCTCTCTCTCCCTCTCTCTCTCTCTCTCTCTCTCTCTCTCTCTCTCTCTCTCTCTCTCTCTCTATAGTATAGCTTAACTCATTAAAAAATAAAACCATATCAGAAGAATTACACTTTTCACCCCCACACCTCTTCACCTGTGCCATGTTGGATGCTAACTTAACAAGTACCAGCCGATATGCACCAAATCGCATATAATTAACCTTTTGTGTACATTACCTGTCCCGTTGCGAGGGCTGGTGCAGCGGGTGTAGGTGTCGGCAGGAGAGCGGAGACCATGACCGGACACCACCTCCGCTGCTGGAGTCAACACCTTCCCAGGGGGCAAGGCTCTCACACTTCTACTTAATTTACAGCCTAAGAAGAAGTAATCTCCTCACCTCATTTAGTATATATATTCCCACAAGATTTAG
The DNA here is from genome assembly GCF_038502225.1 of Cherax quadricarinatus. Classification (NCBI taxonomy): domain Eukaryota; kingdom Metazoa; phylum Arthropoda; class Malacostraca; order Decapoda; family Parastacidae; genus Cherax; species Cherax quadricarinatus. The sequence goes on from NC_091297.1 coordinate 42,291,120, forward strand.
TCTAGGCTTGCCTCCTACCGGCTTCCTTCTCAGAAAAAAATGAATAAAAAAGAGTGGATGAGATTGATCGTTGGTAAGCATGCAATGGAGACGTATATCTCATACTCGTGTTTGTAACTCTCCATTTTGTTTGACAAATGAACTCGTCGCTGGGAATGTCGCATATTGCTGTAATCACTTGTAAATAAATTTCGCTTTCATATGTTTGAAAGGACCATAGTTGATAAGTCAGGGTGAGTGGAAATGGAGGTGGGTGGAGGCCCCCATCGAGCACCTGGCACCCTTACAATCCTCAAATGGAATCGGGGAAAAAAGGCGGCCATTACTGTTTACATTTTTCTGTCTTGTGATTGGCCAGTGGGCGGAGCTCGGACCGTACACGAAAGTCGGTATTGATGTGTGATGCTGGTGTGTGATTGGTCGGCCCACACCACCTGCCAACCAATCAATTTTTCACCCCCCCCTCCTGCCTGTGTGGATGTGTTGGCACTTACAGCTGCGGCAACTGTACCGCTGGTGCAGCAGCTTACCTCAACCCGCGTATTTTCATCTCTTATTTGAAAGAGCTTTGTGAGCCCCTACGCCCCTTCCCATGAAAGCCAAGCCAACGACATCTGTATTCTTTAACCTTCTTGATCCCCTGTTGTTCTGATTTGCCGTCAACCACATCTACATTATTTAACTAACTTAATCCACTGTTGTTCCGCCTTCCATCAAAGCCTCTACATCAATACAAGTTTCCTACACTTCTAATAATATCATTGCAATTCCATCATTAAATAACACATACTGTACATCCCATTAGGAGTTCCATCTACATAGCCTCCCCCATCATTCTCCATAAATAATATCACTTATCCAGGGACTAACCCACATGCAAGTGATGGACTCTTGCTCCACGACATCGAAGCTAACCTCCTCTTCCTCGAATCAGACCTGATTCCCTAAATTCTACAGATATTGTATGGCCCATAAGAGGTTAGCGTTTTTCTCCCCACCATGTAATTAATAAACTGTATAAACCATACAATTCGTGTTGCTCTACAATAACTGAAATGAGAGATGAGCTTCCCGTAGAGTCGATCCTCTCTAGTTAGCATTAAATCCTCGCTAGTAGAGGATCCCCTCTCCCTGCTTAGGATTAAATCCTACGAGATACACTATCAGATCCTGCATTTATTTCCCCTCGTCACAGAGCCTCACCATACAGCGATGATGAAGGTAACTCATTACTGTCAAAGGAAATTAATTCGCCGGAGCTTCGAAATACAGCTTACTAATCCCCCGGTGCATTATTCTGGATCATTTTTATTAGCTGATTTACGAGAAAAACACTAAATATTTAATCGGGCAAAATTGTTTTTTTTTTATTTAACAAACAACTGGAAGTAAACTGCAATATTAATGGCAACTACCTTACTGTTTTATTAATTGTTTTATTAATTATATTTATTGGCGATATTAATATTTTATCTCATTACAAATGTTATTATCACTTTTATTGAAACTTATTATCCACAGCGTCATCGTTATTATTATTATTATTATTATTATTATTATTATTATTATTATTATTATTATTATTATTATTATTATTATTATTATTATTATTATTATTATTATTATTATTATTCGTGGCTTATAATAATGGAAATGTCTTACCGTAATGCTTTCTTTTACTGATATTATTACTGATATTATTACTAATATTATTACTAATATTATTACATAAAAAGAATAATATCAGAAAATAATAATGTAGTATTGATATACTACTGTTATTATTATTATTATTATTATTATTATTATTATTATTATTATTATTATTATTATTATTATTATTATTATTATTATTATTATTATTATTATTATTATTATTATTATTTTCTGTAGTTATTGCTATTATTGCTCTTTTTATTTGCATTATCATTATTGTAATTGTTATATTAATACGTTATATTATTATTAGTACTAGTTGTATTAGTATCATTAGCAGAAATAATCGTGGTAGTAGTAACAGTAGTGGTAATAGTGACTAGTTTTTTTAGTGGTAATAGTAGCTAGCAGCAACAGCAGCAGCAACAGCAGCAGCAGCAGCTGCAGCAGCAGCAGCAGCAGCAGCAGCAGCAGCTCAGCAGCAGCACACAGCAGCAGCATCAGCAGCAGCAGCAGCAGCAGCAGCAACAGCAGCAGCAGCAGCAGCTGCAGCAGCAGCAACAACAGCAGCAGCAGCAGCAGCGTTGCTCGCAGCAGCAGCAACAGCAGCAGCAGCAGCAGCAGCAGCAGCAGCAGCAGCACCGCAGCAGCAGCAAGCACAGCAGCAGCAGCCTGCAGCAGCAGCAGCAGCAGCAGCAGCAGAGCAGCAGCCAGCAGCAGCAACAGCAGCAGCAGCAGCAGCCTCGCAGCAGCAGCAGCAGCAGTGCAGCAGCAGCGCTGCGCAGCAGCAACAACAGCAGCAGCAGCAGCGCAGCAGCAGCAGCAGCAGCAGCAGCAGCAGCAGCAGCAGCAGCAGCACAGCAGTAGCATGCAGCAGCAGCACAGCAGAGCAGTAGCAGCAGTCAGAGCTGTAGTAGTAGTAATAGTAGTAGTAGTAGTAGCTGTAGTAGTAGTAATAGTAGTAGCTGTAGTAGTAGTAATAGTAGTAGCTGTAGTAGTAGTAGTAGTAGTTTCATTACTGTTTTCATTACGTTTATGTTTTAAATACAACTGCAAAGGCAACTTTTCAAGAAATTTTTTCGCTTATCTGTTAATAATAACATATCACAAATTATTTTTTTCCCTGATGTATCCAGGGAAGAATGTTGTGGCGGGGCTGCAGCTGCTCTGGTTCCCCCTCCCTACATAACAACTATACCAACTATGCTGAGCTGGACATAGAATTTAACAAGTGGGCGTCTATATTGCAAACTGAATTATTTGCTATCCTTTTGGCACTAAAGTTAATTTATAATAATAAGCTTTATACCTTACCTCATTATTGGTTCTATGTCTTTACTGAAAGAAATGTTCTCAACTTACGGCTCTAGCAATATGCTTGTTGCAGAAGACAGGTATATACGAAAATCAGAGAGAAAGGAATTAATGTAGAATTCTTATGGATTTCACTGAATATTAAATTGTTCTTGTATTATAAAGTTGATAAATTAGCCACACAAAATACTCTGAGGGAAAACGTTGAATATAATTTGGGTATACCTGTGACAGGCATTATAAATAATACTAGGAAAGAATTAAATACTCTTTCTGAATGTAATAGGAATACTAGCAATGACTAATGTAGTAGCGAGGCATTTTGATATAGACACATGATAATGATACTCAAACTAAATGCAAAGTATGTGGTCAGCCTTGAACATTGTCAGTAGTACGGTATATGTGTAGTGTGTAGTATGTCACTTATAACCGTTATATGAGTCACCACCTCCCTGACTATGTGACTTCATTAAAACAGTTAGTGAGTCACTGCATGTGACGTCACGAGCTCCTTGAATACCTCTGGGCACTCGGTCACTCACATGAAACGAGTTACAGCAGGCACAGGTCAGGGCGGCTCTGAGCGCTATCACCTTTATATATACTACCAAGACATCCAGTGTATTATTACTTCAAATCCATCAACGAAACCCCACGACAATAATGTGCGTCAATGTCCACTTGTTGACCAATATAGAGTTAGTATAATAACCTGTGATAATTTTAGGTAACTTACTTATGAAAATAAGACACTAGATATTTTTAAGCAAATATCTTAAATATATTTCCGAATATCTTAATTTCGAATGTCCTGACGAATAAGTCAAACCGGTGAGTTAGGCCTAAAAAGCAAGGTTTTTCTTTCAAATCATAAAGGGATTTTTTTATGATATAAATTTAGGAAAAAAAATATGAACACAACAAAAAAATATTCATAAATTTTAGGCAATATTAATTTTAAGCAATATTGCTTTTAAGCAATATTAAAAAAATTATATTAGTTTAGGCTAAGTGAGGTTTTTAAGTTAGGTATGATATATATATATATATATATATATATATATATATATATATATATATATATATATATATATATATATATATATATATATATATATATATATATATATATATATATATATATATATATATATATATATATATATATATATATATATATATATATATATATATATATATATATATATATATATATATATATATATATATATGCAATAAGATCACAGTAAACAGGTGATTTCAGAATATGCAAAACAACCACTCTGAAAGAATAGAGAAATTCCAAGCGCTTTCGTGACTACTCACATTATCAAGGAACTATGAAAGTAAAGCATCCAAGGAAGCTATATAAGGGGTCTGGCCAGCACCTCACTATCAGATCCCACAACGGTTAAACACCTGACGCGCGCCGACCCAACTTGGATAGATCCTTTGCACAACTCACCCACAAACTATTCTACCCAAGAAAATTTAAAAATTATTTGTCCAGTGTATTATTAAATTCTTCCCAAATTCTATTAATTATAAATGGATCTAATTTATATATGAATATATATGAATAATATGAATATTTCCTTTGGTTTATATAAATTAGATCCATTTATAATTAATAGAATTTGGGAAGAATTTAATAATTATTTTTTTTTTATTATCACACCCGCCGATTCCCACCAAGGCAGGGTGGCTCGAAAAAGAAAAACTTTCACCATCATTCACTCCATCACTGTCTTGCCAGAAGGGTGCTTTACACTACAGTTTTTAAACTGCAACATTAACACCCCTCCTTCAGAGTGCAGGCACTGTACTTCCCATCTCCAGGACTCAAGTCCGGCCTGCCGGTTTCCCTGAATCCCTTCATAAATGTTACTTTGCTCACACTCCAACAGCACGTCAAGTATTAAAAACCATTTGTCTCCATTCACTCCTATCAAACACGCTCACGCATGCCTGCTGGAAGTCCAAGCCCCTCGCACACAAAACCTCCTTTACTCCCTCCCTCCAACCCTTCCTAGGCCGACCCCTACCCCGCCTTCCTTCCACTACAGACTGATACACTCTTGAAGTCATTCTGTTTCGCTCCATTCTCTCTACATGTCCGAACCACCTCAACAACCCTTCCTCAGCCCTCTGGACAACAGTTTTGGTAATCCCGCACCTCCTCCTAACTTCCAAACTACGAATTCTCTGCATTATATTCACACCACACATTGCCCTCAGACATGACATCTCCACTGCCTCCAGCCTTCTCCTCGCTGCAACATTCATCACCCACGCTTCACACCCATATAAGAGCGTTGGTAAAACTATACTCTCATACATTCCCCTCTTTGCCTCCAAGGACAAAGTTCTTTGTCTCCACAGACTCCTAAGTGCACCACTCACTCTTTTTCCCTCATCAATTCTATGATTCACCTCATCTTTCATAGACCCATCCGCTGACACGTCCACTCCCAAATATCTGAATACGTTCACCTCCTCCATACTCTCTCCCTCCAATCTGATATTCAATCTTTCATCACCTAATCTTTTTGTTATCCTCATAACCTTACTCTTTCCTGTATTCACCTTTAATTTTCTTCTTTTGCACACCCTACCAAATTCATCCACCAATCTCTGCAACTTCTCTTCAGAATCTCCCAAGAGCACAGTGTCATCAGCAAAGAGCAGCTGTGACAACTCCCACTTTGTGTGTGATTCTTTATCTTTTAACTCCACGCCTCTTGCCAAGACCCTCGCATTTACTTCTCTTACAACCCCATCTATAAATATATTAAACAACCACGGTGACATCACACATCCTTGTCTAAGGCCTACTTTTACTGGGAAAAAATTTCCCTCTTTCCTACATACTCTAACTTGAGCCTCACTATCCTCGTAAAAACTCTTCACTGCTTTCAGTAACCTACCTCCTACACCATACACTTGCAACATCTGCCACATTGCCCCCCTATCCACCCTGTCATACGCCTTTTCCAAATCCATAAATGCCACAAAGACCTCTTTAGCCTTATCTAAATACTGTTCACTTATATGTTTCACTGTAAACACCTGGTCCACACACCCCCTACCTTTCCTAAAGCCTCCTTGTTCATCTGCTATCCTATTCTCCGTCTTACTCTTAATTCTTTCAATTATAACTCTACCATACACTTTACCAGGTACACTCAACAGACTTATCCCCCTATAATTTTTGCACTCTCTTTTATCCCCTTTGCCTTTATACAAAGGAACTATGCATGCTCTCTGCCAATCCCTAGGTACCTTACCCTCTTCCATACATTTATTAAATAATTGCACCAACCACTCCAAAACTATATCCCCACCTGCTTTTAACATTTCTATCTTTATCCCATCAATCCCGGCTGCCTTACCCCCTTTCATTTTACCTACTGCCTCACGAACTTCCCCCACACTCACAACTGGCTCTTCCTCACTCCTACAAGATGTTATTCCTCCTTGCCCTATACACGAAATCACAGCTTCCCTATCTTCATCAACATTTAACAATTCCTCAAAATATTCCTTCCATCTTCCCAATACCTCTAACTCTCCATTTAATAACTCTCCTCTCCTATTTTTAACTGACAAATCCATTTGTTCTCTAGGCTTTCTTAACTTGTTAATCTCACTCCAAAACTTTTTCTTATTTTCAACAAAATTTGTTGATAACATCTCACCCACTCTCTCATTTGCTCTCTTTTTACATTGCTTCACCACTCTCTTAACTTCTCTCTTTTTCTCCATATACTCTTCCCTCCTTGCATCACTTCTACTTTGTAAAAACTTCTCATATGCTAACTTTTTCTCCCTTACTACTCTCTTTACATCATCATTCCACCAATCGCTCCTCTTCCCTCCTGCACCCACTTTCCTGTAACCACAAACTTCTGCTGAACACTCTAACACTACATTTTTAAACCTACCCCATACCTCTTCGACCCCATTGCCTATGCTCTCATTAGCCCATCTATCCTCCAATAGCTGTTTATATCTTACCCTAACTGCCTCCTCTTTTAGTTTATAAACCTTCACCTCTCTCTTCCCTGATGCTTCTATTCTCCTTGTATCCCATCTACCTTTTACTCTCAGTGTAGCTACAACTAGAAAGTGATCTGATATATCTGTGGCCCCTCTATAAACATGTACATCCTGAAGTCTACTCAACAGTCTTTTATCTACCAATACATAATCCAACAAACTACTGTCATTTCGCCCTACATCATATCGTGTATACTTATTTATCCTCTTTTTCTTAAAATATGTATTACCTATAACTAAACCCCTTTCTATACAAAGTTCAATCAAAGGGCTCCCATTATCATTTACACCTGGCACCCCAAACTTACCTACCACACCCTCTCTAAAAGTTTCTCCTACTTTAGCATTCAAGTCCCCTACCACAATTACTCTCTCACTTGGTTCAAAGGCTCCTATACATTCACTTAACATCTCCCAAAATCTCTCTCTCTCCTCTGCATTCCTCTCTTCTCCAGGTGCATACACGCTTATTATGACCCACTTCTCGCATCCAACCTTTACTTTAATCCACATAATTCTTGAATTTACACATTCATATTCTCTTTTCTCCTTCCATAACTGATCATTTAACATTACTGCTACCCCTTCCTTTGCTCTAACTCTCTCAGATACTCCAGATTTAATCCCATTTATTTCCCCCCACTGAAACTCTCCTACCCCCTTCAGCTTTGTTTCGCTTAGGGCCAGGACATCCAACTTCTTTTCATTCATAACATCAGCAATCATCTGTTTCTTGTCATCCGCACTACATCCACGCACATTTAAGCAACCCAGTTTTATAAAGTTTTTCTTCTTCTCTTTTTTAGTAATTGTATACAGGAGAAGGGGTTACTAGCCCATTGCTCCCGGCATTTTAGTCGCCTCATACGACACGCATGGCTTACGGAGGAAAGATTCTTTTCCATTTCCCCATGGACAATAGAAGAAATAAAAAAGAACAAGAGCTATTTAGAAAAAGGAGAAAAACCTAGATGTATGTATATATATATATGCATGTGCGTGTCTGTGAAGTGTGACCAAAGTGTAAGTAGGAGTAGCAAGATATCCCTGTTATCTTAGCGTGTTTATGAGACAGAAAAAGAAACCAGCAATCCTACCATCATGCAAAACAGTTACAGGTTTTTGTTTCACAGTCATCTGGCAGGACGGTAGTACTTCCCTGGGTGGTTGCTGTCTACCAACCTACTACACTGGACAAATAATTTTTAAATTTTCTTGGGTAGAATAGTTTGTGGGTGAGTTGTGCAAAGGACCTATCCAAGTTGGGTCGGCGCGCGTCAGGTGTTTAACCGTTGTGGGATCTGATAGTGAGGTGCTGGCCAGACCCCTTATATAGCTTCCTTGGATGCTTTACTTTCATAGTTCCTTGATAATGTGAGTAGTCACGAAAGCGCTTGGAATTTCTCTATTCTTTCAGAGTGGTTGTTTTGTATATATATATATATATATATATATATATATATATATATATATATATATATATATATATATATATATATATATATATATATATATATATATATATATATATATATATATATATATATATATATATATATGTATATATATATATATATATATATATATATATATATATATATATATATATATATATATATATATATATATATATATATATATATATATAATTAACACATTGGCTGTTTCCCACCAAGGCAGTGTGGACAGAAAAAGAACAATTTTCATCATCATTCGCTCCATCACTGTCTTGCCAGAGTGTTGCTTACACTACACCCTCCTTTAGAGTGCAGACACTGTACTTCCCATCTCCAGGATTTAAGTCCGGCCTGCCGGTTTCCCCTGAACCCGTTCATAAGTGTTACCTTGCTCACACTCCAACATTTTTTTCCAATCACTCTTATTTAACACGCTCACGCATGCTTGAGGGAAGTCCAAGCCTCTCTCTCATAAAACCTCCTTTACCCCTCCCTCCAACCTTTCCTACGCCGACCCTTACCCCGCTTTCCACTACAAATTTATACGCTCTCCAAGTCATCCTATTTCGTTCCATCCTCTCTAAATGTCCGAACCACCTCAACAACCCCTCCTCAGCCCTCTGGATAATACTTTTAGTAACCCCACTCTTCCTAATATCCAAACTACGGATTCTCTACATTACATTCACGCCACACACTGCCCTCAGATACATCTCCACTGCCTACAGCCTTCTCCTTGTTGCAACATTCACTATCCGGAATTCACACCCACATAAGAGCGTTGGTATTACCATACCCTCATACATTCCCCTCTTTGCTTCCATGGATAAAGTTCTTTGTTTCCACAGACTCCTCAGTGCACTACTCACCTTTTTCCCCTCATCAGTTCTATGATTCACTTAATCTTTCATAGACCCATCTGCTGACGCGTCCACTCCCAGATATCTGAATACATTAACCTCCTCCATACTCTCTCCAATATGATATCCAATCTCTCGTTATCTATTTTTTTTTGCTATCCTCATCACTTTACTTTCCTTCTTTTACATACCCTACCAAACTTATCAACCAACCTCTGCAACTTCTCTTCAGAATCTCCCAATACCTCTTGCCAAAACCAGAGAATTCACTTCTCTTACAACCCCATCTATCCATATATATATATATATATATATATATATATATATATATATATATATATATATATATATATATATATATATATATATATATATATATATATATATATATATATATATATATATATATATATATATATATATATATATATATATATATATATATATATATATATATATATATATATATATATATATATATATATATATATATATATTGAACAACCATGGTAACATCACACATCCTTGTCTAAGACCTACTTTTACTGGAAAATAATCTCCCTCTCTCCTACATACTCTAACCTGAGCCTCACTATCTTCGGAAAAACTCTTCACTGCTTTCAGTAACCTTCTATCCTATATATTTGCAACATTGGCCATTGTGCCCCCCCCCCATATGCACGCTATCATACGCCTTTTCCAAATCCATAACTTCCATAAAATCTTTACCATTATCTAAATACTGTCCACCTATGTTTCACTGTAAACACTTGGTCTACGCACCCCCTACCCTTCCTAAATCCTCCTTGTTCATCTGCTATCCTACTTTTCGTCTTACTCTTAATTCTTTCAATAATAACTCTACCGTACACTTTACCAAGTATACTCAATAGGCTTACTCCCTATGGTTTTTACACTCTCCTTTGTCCAATTTGCCTTTATACAAAGGAACTATGCAAACTCTCTGCCAGTGCCAAGAAACCTTACCTTCTTCCGTACATTTATTAAATAAAAAACTAACCATTCCAAAACTATATTTCCCCCTGCTTTTAACATTTCTGTCTTTATTCCATTAATCCCAGCTGCTTTCATTCTACCCACTGCCTCACGCACCTCCCCCACACCCACAACTGGCTGTTCCTCACTCCTACAAGATGTTATGCTTCCCTGCCCAGTACACGAAATATATATATATATATATATATATATATATATATATATATATATATATATATATATATATATATATATATATATATATATATGTATATATATATATATATATATATATATATATATATATATATATATATATATATATATATATATATATATATATATATATATATATAATATATATATATATATATATATATATATATATATATATATATATATATATATATATATATATATATATACATAAATGCATACATAAATACATACATGCATACATACATACATACATACATACATACATACACACATGCATACATACATACATACATACATACATACATACATACATACATACATACATACAGAAAAGAGAGAGCTAAGTATATGGTCTCACTCTTCCCTTTATGTCCCCTACCCTTCACCTCCCTTACATTACGACTCCCCCTTCTAATAGAATTCACCCTTTTCCACATTATGGACGCTCTTACTTCTTTCCTCCCTTTACAGTCCTCAGAACCCCTGAAGGGCTAAGGGGCGTATCCCCCATCCTCTTCCCCTTTCATTCCAGCTGCTGACCCCTTGAGGGGAAGTACCTTGATGCCGGTAAAGGGTTCTTGATTCTAGAAATGGTTGCTTTGTGTTGTAGTGTTTTGTATTACGTTGCAGTGTATTGTATTGTGTTGCAATATGTTGTATTGTGTTGTAGTGTGCTTCATTGTGTTGTATTGTGTTTTAGAGTGTTGAAATGTGTTTTATTGTTCTAGTGTGATATAGTGTGTTGTTATGTTGTATTGTGTTGATGTTTCTTGTACTGTGTTGTTTTAGTGTGTTGTATTGAGCTGTACTGCGCTGTGCTGTATTGTTATATATTGCCTTGTGCTGAGATGTGTTGTGTTGTATCATGTTGTATATTGAGTTAAATTGAGTCATATTGTGCTGTTGTATGCTGTATTGTCTTGTGTTGTATTGTGTTGCAGTGTGTTGTATTATATTGTTCTGTATTGTGCTATATTGTGTTGCAGTGTGTTTCAGTGTCATACAGTGTTGCACTGTGTTGTCGTATGTTATATTGTATTTCATAGTGTTCTGGTGGAGTGTTTCATTCTTTTCGATTGTGTTGTATTTTGTTGTATTTTGTTGTAGTAAGTTTTAGAAGTTGAAGTGTTGACACAGTCAGTGGCCGCAGCTACCATGGTCCACCTCAGTGCCAGTGGCCACTGCCACCATGATCCACCACAGTGCCAGTGGCCACTGCCACCATGGTCCACCACAGTGCCAGTTCTCAACACTACCATGGTCCACCACAGTGATAATAGTCACTGCCACTATGGTCCACCAGTGCCAGTGGTCGCTACTACCCTGGTCGACCACAGTGACAGCGGTCAACACTACCATGGTCCACCACAATGATAATAGTCATTGCCAAAAAGGTCCACCACAGTGCCAGAGGTCATTACCACCATGGTCCACCACAGTGCCAGTGGTCACTGCCACCATGGTCCACCACAGTGCCAGTGGTCACTGCCACCATGGTCCACCACAGTACATGTGATCACTGCCACCATGGTCCACTACAGTGCATATGATCACTGGCACCATAGTCCACCACATTGCCAGTGAGCACTACCACCATAGTCCACCACAGTGCCAGTGGTCACTGCCACCATGGTCCACCACAGTGCATGTGATCACTGCCACCATGGCCCACCAAAGTGTATGTGATCACTGCCACCATGGTCCACCACAGTGCCAGTGATCACTACCACCATAGTTCACCACAGTGCCAGTGATCACTATCACCATGGTCCACTACAGTGCATATGATCACTGTCACCATTATCCACCATAGTGCCAGTGGTCACTGCCACCATGGTCCACCACAGTGCATGTGATCACTGCCACCATGGTCCACTACAGCGCATATGATCACTGGCACCATAGTCCACCACAGTGCCAGTGATCACTACTACCATGGTCCACCACAGTGCCAGTGATCACTACCACCATGGTCCACCACATTGCATGTGATCACTGCCACCATGGTCCACCACAGTGCCAGTGAACACTACCACCATAGTCCACCATAGTGCCAGTAGTCACTGCCACCATGGTCCACCACAGTGCATGTGATCACTGCCACCATGGTCCACCACAGTGCATGTGATCACTGCCACCATGGTCCACCACAGTGCCAGTGAGCACTACCACCATAGTCCACCACAGTGCCAGTAGTCACTGCCACCATGGTCCACCACAGTGCATGTGATCATTGCCACCATGGTCCACCACAGTGCATGTGATCACTGCCACCATGGTCCACTACAGTGCCAGTGATCACTACCACCATAGTCCACCACAGTGCCAGTGACCACTACCACCATGGTCCACTACAGTGCATATGATCACTGTCACCATTATCCATCACAGTGCCAGTGGTCACTGCCACCATGGTCCACTACAGTGCATATGATCACTGTCACTATTATCCACCACAGTGCCAGTGATCACTACCACCATAGTCCACCACAGTGCCAGTGATCATTACCACCATGGTCCACTACAGTACATATGATCACTGTCACCATTATCCACCACAGTGCCAGTGGTCACTGCCACCATGGTCCACCACAGTGCATGTGATCACTGCCACCATGGTCCACTACAGTGCATATGATCACTGGCACCATAGTCCACCACAGTGCCAGTGAGCACTACCACCATAGTCCACCACAGTGCCAGTGGTCACTGCCACCATGGTCCACCACAGTGCCAGTGAGCACTACCATCATAGTCCACCACAGTGCCAGTGATCACTACCACCATGGTCCACCACAGTGCCAGTGAGCACTACCACCATAGTCCACCACAGTGCCAGTGGTCACTGCCACCATGGTCCACCACAGTGCCAGTGATCACTACCACCATGGTCCACCACAGTGCCAGTGATCACTACCACCATGGTCCACCACAGTGCCAGTGATCACTACCACCATGGTCCACCACAGTGCCAGTGATCACTACCACCATGGTCCACCACAGTGCCAGTGATCACTACCACCATGGTCCACCACAGTGCCAGTGATCACTACCACCATAGTCCACCACAGTGCCAGTGATCACTACCACCATGGTCCACCACAGTGCCAGTGATCACTACCACCATGGTCCACCACAGTGCCAGTGGTCACTGCCACCATGGTCCACCACAGTGCCAGTGGTCACTGCCACCATGGTCCACCACAGTGCCAGTGATCACTACCACCATGGTCCACCACAGTATCACCTTCACCTGACATTTGATAACAGCAATATCTTCCTCACCTTCCTTGTACCTCTTCTCTCCTCTCCTCCTCCTCCTCTCGCCTTTCTCCTTGTCCAATTCTTCTTCCCTTTCACTACCGCCCACTCTCTGCCCCTTCACCCCAGCCCGGTCACGCCCGATCAAAGAAATGTTATTGACTTGCCCAAGACGTGGACAAAATAGGATTTGTGACTTTAAGTCTGATGGACTAAAGAGAAAGAGAGAGAGAGAGAGAGAGAGAGAGAGAGAGAGAGAGAGAGAGAGAGAGAGAGAGAGAGAGAGAGAGAGAGAGAGAGAGAGAGAGAGAGAGAGAGAGAGAGAGAGAGAGAGAGAGAGAGAGAGAGAGAGAGAGAGAGAGAGAGAGAGAGAGAGAGAGAGAGACAGAGAGAGAGAGAGAGAGAGAGAGAGAGAGAATGTACCTGCTTTATATATACATTTTGTATACTCCTGATTTTGGGTTATACGTATAATTTTATTTTATACCTTTGTCAAATTTATGGGCTTTGTATTCGCAAATTTCTTCTGGCTATATATCCACTTTTATTATGTTACGTATGCTTATACTTTTTTTTGCTGCGTATAGGCATATATTTAGGCTGTGTGTATGTATATTTTTGGGCTATACATACGCTTATTTGTGTTTTCATTATTTTTTCAAAATTCTTACTACCCAGACGATGTAGACCTTTGCTTTTCTGCATGGTAAGTAGCAGTAGATTTCTGATCTGCTGCAGTACAGGAGTAACACTCAATGATGACCAGCTGATCATAGTTTTGAGAAAGATGTGTTCAAAAGCCACGAGCCAAGAGTGAAACAAATGAAGATCATTGCCAAGATTATGTCCAAGGAAGACCAGAGACTCAGAAAACTGAAGACCGATCCCCATGAGACAAGATTCCAGAAGACTGAAGACCATGAGGGCCCCAGAAGACTGAAGATCATGAAGGCAAAGCATAAAGCTGCCAGTTATACCAAGAGCTGGTAAATATGGCGAGACAACAATAACAATAAAATGTTTCTGAGATGAAAGCCAGTTGGCTGCCAGTCTCCAAGCACAGGTCAACCGTCGTCTTCTGTCTGGTTCAAGTACAGGTCTGCTGTTATCTACTGTCTGGGCCATGACACACTGTCACCACAACTGGCCACTCCAGGCCCAGACCATGTACGCGGCGACACAACATAACACTACATCAAAGACATCATCCGTGGGATCCAGCTCTTCGCTCCCCCTCTGACAATCTCATTAATAAAATCACAAGGACACGGAAGCCACACTATTCCCTATGATGTACCAGCCTCTCTAAGAACTGCTTTGTGTACCAGATGGTAGACTATTCTGAAACATTCAACTTCAATGTAGTCACTTCGCTAAATCCATATACTGAGGTAAAAAAATAACGTTACACATCACAGAATGAGAACAGATCTCCCTCTCGCGTGGGTGAGACATGATGAGACTCGGATAAGCGACATATCATCATTAAAAAATTACGATTAACGTATTAGATATATTTTGTTATCATTATTTCTGTGGTTTACTAAACAATACTGACAAGTTGATGGAACAGATGAAGAACAAAAAGGCACAATACCATAACTGGAACAAGACAAAATTAACCTGCGCATTGGAGAATGAAACTTATGACGACGTTTCGGTCCGACTTGGACCATTGACTAGTCACTAGTCTGATCAAAACGTTGTTGTAAATTTCATTCTCGTATGTGCAGGTTATTTGTGCTGAATTAGATACATGTGCTGCACCTGGATATTTTTATTTTGAAGACGATTCACCATCCGTTTTTTCCACTTTATTTAAGAAAGCAATTATACGTACCTAGTTGGATGAATCTTTTTAGAGCTACCTGGCCGAGAGGTTAACAGTTCTTTCTTTGTCATCTGCCTCCATATGTTCCCTTCACTTTTTACCTCGTGCAATACCCTGACAAGTTTATTCTCTCTGTAACTGTATATTAATTATTTGAATTTTTATGATTTCTTGTTTTGATTCCAAATAAATAAGGTATATTTTTTTAACGCACTGGTCTTTGAGTTTTAGAACTCAGTTGTCATGGGTTCAAGTTCCACCCATTCTGTGATTTATATACGAAAGGTGGTACAAGGTGAGGCAATCAGCCTCTCAGCCTTGAAGATGTTCAGCAGTTCAACCTTGATGATCAAGGCGTTGAACTTGTGTCTAATGCATCATTACTGGTCATGACCAAATATGCTGGGAAATTCATATTTGAAATACGATCCTAACAAGCTCTCCGCTGTGCAGTGAGACAAGGGCAGTCTGAGTCGCAGTTTGGTATATTAATTCTTTCGACTAGATAATGTCACCTTTACACCACCAGTCAAGGACACCAGTCCTTAATATAGAGACTATACTCTCTTCGTGTATGCATCGAGAGATACACTCCTCTCGGTGTATATTGTATACCATTGCATCTCATTATCAGTTATGAGAAAAAGCACACTTAAGGGAAGGTTACCAGTCTGTCATCAGCACCAAATTTCATCCCCTCCCCCTTCCCCCCCCCCCGGGGAGGGGCGAGGGAAGGCACCGAGGACACTAACCTCAACATTACCGCCGATTAACTTGCTCTCTCCGAGGAAATCTACCCCGACCTCACTACCGCGCACGGCGAATTATATCCCTCCTTATCTCCGGCATCCCGCATCGTGGAAGCTTCCAACCAATCCAGGCGTCGAGGTGAACACCTCAACCTTCGATATACCTCAAGAAATATACCTAGCATATAGTATACCCCCGCATATATCCCCGAGAGGTTGAGGGGAATATAAGAAAAAAAGCGAGAGGCGAGATTGCGGCCCAGACGAATATCTGATGAATTACTCGTAAGGATGCAATATCACTTTAATTTAGTTCTGAGCGGAGGTAATTGTAGCGAGACCATAAAGCAGCTCGCTGCGTCTCTCATTAAGCTCCCCCGTGAGTAATTGCTGCCTGGCACTCCGCGTCTGTTTCAAAATTAAATGCCAACTTTTCTCCTTATGTTCCTGATTAACGGCCCCTGACTC
The DNA here is from genome assembly GCF_038502225.1 of Cherax quadricarinatus. Lineage (NCBI taxonomy): Eukaryota > Metazoa > Arthropoda > Malacostraca > Decapoda > Parastacidae > Cherax > Cherax quadricarinatus. Next base: position 42,307,993 of record NC_091297.1, read on the forward strand.
CTTCACCTGCCCACCGCCTTTTCTCCAGATTTTCTTTCTATGTACTTTAGTTTTTTTTTTTAATTTTAGCCATCTTGTTGCTAATTCTTAGATATTATTATTATTATTATTATTATTATTATTATTATTATTATTATTATTATTATTATTATTATTATTATTATTATTATTATTATTATTATTATTATTATTATTTGTTTTATTATTATTATTATTATTATTATTATTATTATTATTATTATTTGTTTTATTATTATTATTATTATTATTATTATTATTATTATTATTATTATTATTATTATTATTATAATTTTAAGAAAATTTTTTCATAATTTAATTCTAATTATTCGTTTCTTAGACAAGAGTCATTTTCCCAGATCGTAAAAATATTTTTTTTCTTTTTTTTCGGAGAGAATCAAATTGATGTTTAGGAAAACAATATAATTTATGGATGTTAAATAATATTTGATTAAACCCAGACTGATCTTGGATGGTCTGAGTTGATTGAGGTTTAAATTTAGCGACGGTAGTCCGATTTATAAGTTAGTTTCACTGAAAAAAAATAAGAAAAAATCTGATGTGATAATTCGAGTAAAAATATTGACCTACATGAGATGAATTTTTTCGATTTTGTATGACTGATTATTTTGTATGACTGATTATTTTGTATGACTGATTATTTTGTATGACTGATTATTTTGTATGACTGATTATTTTGTATGACTGATTATTTTGTATGACTGATTATTTTGTATGACTGATTATTTTGTATGACTGATTATTTTGTATGACTGATTATTTTGTATGACTGATTATTTTGTATGACTGATTATTTTGTATGACTGATTATTTTGTATGACTGATTATTTTGTATGGCTGATTATTTTGTATGACTGATTATTTTGTATGACTGATTATTTTGTATGACTGATTATTTTGTATGGCCGATTATTTTGTATGGCCGATTATTTTGTATGACTGATTATTTTGTATGACTGATTATTTTGTATGACTGATTATTTTGTATGGCCGATTATTTTGTATGGCCGATTATTTTGCATGGCCGATTATTTTGTATGGCCGATTATTTTGCATGGCCGATTATTTTGTATGGCCGATTATTTTGCATGGCCGATTATTTTGTATGGCCGATTATTTTGTATGGCCGATTATTTTGCATGGCCGATTATTTTGTATGGCCGATTATTTTGTATGGCCGATTATTTTGTATGGCCGATTGTTTTGTATGGCCGATTATTTCTTCTAACACATTTTTCACTTCCCCACCAGTCAGGAGGAAAACCCCTTAAAGAAAACGAAAACTTTTTAGCGGGTTTTCTAATAGTGAACGTTGTATGTGACGACTGAGTGGCCTTCAGTGCCACAAACATCTCCTTCCATCCATCTTCCTAGCTGCAAACATCGCGTTTTTCACCTCCGTAATGATGTCCGGGAAACCAGTTTCTTCTAAATCCTTTCGTAGACATTATCTTGCTCAAAATAACTCATCAAATCTAAAATGAAAATGTGTTATTAATCAAAGTTAACACACTGATACATATGTGGAGAAAATCGTACTGAATGAACGTTAACAGTTTACGGAGGCTGCGGAATGTTCGTCTCCTGACTTCCACAATTGTCTTCACACTCTTCTTCTAGCCCTGGGTTTGAGAAGGAAAAAAAACTGCTGACAGAAAACGCTTTGCTTACATTTGAGCGTTTTTATCTCATGGTCACATGGTTTCGCTCACCTGTGAGCGAAACTTTGTTCAAATAAAAACTTGCTCTGCATTACGTGTCTTCGCGTAATCTTCAGGCATCCAGTTCACAACTTTTCATCCAGTTAAGATTTAATCGTCTTTATTAATTATATCTTGATACATCCTTTATAATTAACCAGATCATCTCACTAACCACTCAGTCCTCCCCATGACAGACTTTTCATACCAACACATTGTCTTTCGCAAGCCTTCTTAGGACGGCCCCGGCTCCTCATACCATCCGACTCGCATTTACACGCCCTCTAAGTCAACCTGTTCTGCTCCAACTTTTCTAAATTGAGAAAACCATCTCAATAACCCTGTTTGCTCCATGAAGTACGTTGTCTTAATGTAATCTTTTCTGCAACGTGTCGGCAAGAAGCTCTTTGTGTCCTATATTCCTAGCGCTAAAATGAACGTCAACAGCATCTCGGTATTAAGATTGGTCACAATTATAACCTTAATTTTTGAAAAAAAGTGAACAGGTAAGCCAGCTGAAGGCCTCGGTCAAATGACCAAAAGCTCCAGTTGCAGGTCATCATATAACTTAGACCCCGCCTCAGGAAACACTTGTCTTGTTTCCTGACGAATCTTACCTAACCCAACATCGCGGTAATAAATGTCGCACTGACGTGAGAAACAAACAAAAACATCAACTCGCTTTAGAAATCATAACTAGAAACAGAACCATCAGTGAAAACTCGATGTTTTTGTCTTCTGTAAAATACAGACTTGCGTTTTTCTTCCAATGTGTATTTAACTCAGTCTTTTTAGTTTCTTCTATAAAGTACGAACAAGCAATTTTTTTTCCCCCAAAAGTACGGAACACCCTATTTTCCCCCTTTTCTAAAAGTAGGAATTCATGTCTTTTCATCCTAGAAGTAAGGACTCAGGGTTTTCTTCCTAAACGTTTGCGCTCAGGTTTTTCTTCCTAAACGTTCTCACTCAGGTTTTTCTTCCTACAAGCACGGACTCAGGATTTCTTTCCTACACGTACAGACTCAGGTTATTCTTCCTGCAAGCAAGGCCTCAGGTTTTTACTCCTACAAATAAGGACTCAGGGTTTTCTTCCTACAGTTACGAACTCAGGTTTTCCTTCTTATAAGTAAGTAATCAGGTTTTTCTTCCTATAAGTAAGGGCCCCACTCCACAAAGGTGGCAGTAAAGCAATAGCAAAGAACTACAGACCGATAGCACTAACATCCCATATCATAAAAATCTTTGAAAGGGTCCTAAGAAGCAAGATCACCACCCATCTAGAAACCCATCAGTTACACAACCCAGGGCAACATGGGTTTGAACAGGTCGCTCCTGTCTGTCTCAACTATTGGATCACTACGACAAGGTCCTAAATGCACTAGAACACAAAAAGAATACAGATGTAATATATACAGACTTTGCAAAAGCCTTCGACAAGTGTGACCATGGCGTAATAGCGCACAAAATGCGTGCTAAAGGAATAACAGGAAAAGTCGGTCGATGGATCTATAATTTCCTCACTAACAGAACACCGAGAGTAGTCGTCAACAGAGTAAAGTCCGAGGCAGCTACGGTGAAAAGCTCTGTTCCACAAGGCACAGTACTCGCTCCCATCTTGTTCCTCATCCTCATATCTGACATAGACAAGGATGTCAGCCACAGCACCGTGTCTTCCTTTGCAGATGACACCCGAATCTGCATGACAGTGTCTTCCATTGCAGACACTGCAAGGCTCCAGGCGGACATCAACCAAATCTTTCAGTGGGCTGCAGAAAACAATATGAAGTTCAATGATGAGAAATTTAAATTACTCAGATATGGTAAACACGAGGAAATTAAATCTTCATCAGAGTACAAAACAAATTCTGACCACAAAATAGAGCGAAACACCAACGTCAAAGACCTGGGAGTGATCATGTCGGAGGATCTCACCTTCAAGGACCATAACATTGTATCAATCGCATCTGCTAGAAAAATGACAGGATGGATAATGAGAACCTTCAAAACTTGGGATGCCAAGCCTATGATGACACTCTTCAGATCACTTGCTCTATCTAGGCTGGAATATTGCTGCACCTGGAGGTTATTCCGCGGGGGCGTTGATCCCCGGAATAACCTCCAGGTAACCTCCAGGTAACCACACTAACAGCACCTTTCAAGGCAGGTGAAATTGCTGACCTAGAAAATGTACAGAGAACCTTCACGGCGTGCATAACGGAGATAAAACACCTCAATTACTGGGAGCGCTTGAGGTTCCTGAACCTGTATTCCCTGGAACGCAGGCGGGAGAGATACATGATTATATACACCTGGAAAATCCTAGAGGGACTAGTACCGAACTTGCACACGAAAATCACTCACTACGAAAGCAAAAGACTTGGCAGACGATGCAACATCCCCTCAATGAAAAGCAGGGGTGTCACTATCACGTTAAGAGACCATACAATAAGTGTCAAGGGCCCGAGACTGTTCAACTGCCTCCCAGCATACATAAGGGGGATTACCAACAGACCCCTGGCAGTCTTCAAGCTGGCTCTGGACAAGCACCTATAGTCGGTACCTGACCAGCCGGGCTGTGGCTCTTACGTTGGTTTGCGTGCAGCCAGCAGTAACAGCCTGGTTGATCAGGCTCTGGTCCACCAGGAGGCCTGGTCACAGTCCGGGCCGCGGGGGCGTTGACCCCCGGAACTCTCTCCAGGTAAACTCCAGGTAAACTCCAGTCTTCCCACAAGTACGGACTCAGATGGGTCTTCCCACAAGTACGGACTCAGGTGAGTCTTCCCACAAGTACGGACTCAGGTGAGTCTTCCCACAAGTACGGACTCAGATGAGTCTTCCCACAAGTACGGACTCAGGTGAGTCTTCCCACAAGTACGGACTCAGGTGAGTCTTCCCACAGGTACGGACTCAGATGAGTCTTCCCACAAGTACGGACTCAGATGAGTCTTCCCACAAGTACGGACTCAGGTGAGTCTTCCCACAAGTACGGACTCAGATGAGTCTTCCCACAAGTACGGACTCAGGTGAGTCTTCCCACAAGTATGGACTCAAGTGAGTCTTCCCACAAGTATGGACTCAGGTGAGTCTTCCCACAAGTACGGACTCAGATGAGTCTTCCCACAAGTACGGACTCAGGTGAGTCTTCCCTCAAGTACGGACTCAGGTGAGTCTTTCCACAAGTACGGACTCAGGTGAGTCTTCCCACAAATACGGACTCAGATGAGTCTTCCCACAAGTACGGACTCAGATGAGTCTTCCCACAAGTACGGACTCAGGTGAGTCTTCCCACAAGTACGGACTCAGGTGAGTCTTCCCACAAGTACGGACTCAGGTGAGTCTTCCCACAAGTACGGACTCAGGTGAGTCTTCCCACAAGTACGGACTCAGGTGAGTCTTCCCACAAGTACGGACTTAGGTGAGTCTTCCCACAAGTACGGACTCAGGTGAGTCTTCCCACAAATGCGGACTCAGGTGAGTCTTCCCACAAGTACGGACTCAGGTGAGTCTTCCCACAAGTACGGACTCAGGTGAGTCTTCCCACAAGTACGGACTCAGGTGAGTCTTCCGACAAGTACGGACTCAGGTGAGTCTTCCCTCAAGTACGGACTCAGGTGAGTCTTCCCACAAGTACGTACTCAGGTGAGTCTTCCCACAAGTACGGACTCAGGTGAGTCTTCCCACAAGTACGGACTCAGGTGAGTCTTCCCACAAGTACGGACTCAGGTGAGTCTTCCGACAAGTACGGACTCAGGTGAGTCTTCCCTCAAGTACGGACTCAGGTGAGTCTTCCCACAAGTACGGACTCAGGTGAGTCTTCCGACAAGTACGGACTCAGGTGAGTCTTCCGACAAGTACGGACTCAGGTGAGTCTTCCCACAAGTACGTACTCAGGTGAGTCTTCCCACAAGTACGGACTCAGGTGAGTCTTCCCACAAGTACGGACTCAGGTGAGTCTTCCCACAAGTACGGACTCAGGTGAGTCTTCCCACAAGTACGGACTCAGGTGAGTCTTCCCACAAGTACGGACTCAGGTGAGTCTTCCGACAAGTACGGACTCAGGTGAGTCTTCCCACAAGTACGGACTCAGGTGAGTCTTCCCACAAGTACGGACTCAGGTGAGTGTTTCGAAAATAACATTTGCATTTCCCAGAAAAATTCATGTCTTTATTTATGAGGTTCAGTGATCTAAAAGGCGGCCTTGTGAGGCAGAAATAAAATAGACAATATGGTCGAGCCGTTCTTAAGTGTCCAGGCAGTGATGGTGGCGTCTCCAGGTCTCCAGGCAGTGATGGTGGCGTCTCCAGGTCTCCAGGCAGTGATGGTGGCGTCTCCAGGTCTCCAGGCAGTGATGGTGGCGTCTCCAGGTCTCCAGGCAGTGATGGTGGCGTCTCCAGGTCTCCAGGCAGTGATAGACGCGTCTCCAGGTCTCCAGGCAGTGATGGAGGCGTCTTCAGGTCTCCAGGCAGTGATGGTGGCGTCTCTAGATCTCCGGGCAGTGATAGACGTGTCTCCAGGTCTCCAGGCAGTGATGGAGACGTCTCCAGGTCTCCAAGCAGTGTTAGATTCGTCTCCAGGTTTCCAGACGGTGATGGAGACGTCTCTAGGTCTCCGAGCAGAGATGGAGGCGTCTGTACGTCTCCAGGCAGTGATGAAGACGTCTCCAGGTCTCCAACTAATCTCCTCATCTCCGCCATCTTTAGTAAGGCTGGAACCCCCTTTCATCTCTCTCTCTCTCTCTCTCTCTCTCTCTCTCTCTCTCTCTCCACCGTCTGCGTCTTCATCTCCCAAGACGCATCGGGTATGCAATCCAGGAGTCTTGCCATCAAAACTTGGGAGGCGGCGGCATCAGCATCCCGAGATGATGATATCCCTCAGCTGCTGGAGTGACGCTTTCACCCCAGATGTTGTTTATGTCAGCTGCTGCTGCCGGCCTCGCCTCCTGCCTCGCCTCCTGCCTCCCAGCATAATGAAGCCTGTCAGCTGGGCCAAGTTTTCCTGCCCAGGTTTTAGGTGTTTCTGGCACTTAATTCATTTCTCTCTCTCTCTCTCTCTCTCTCTCTCTCTCTCTCTCTCTCTCACACACACACACACACACACACACACACATTACTTCAACTTTAACTTGTAACGTCTCTTTGACCTGTATACACTGAGAACCGTGCAACTAACGCTTAGTGTATATACATCCGTTAGTGTCTATCTCTCAATATACGCACCGTGCTTGATCTATGTGTCTATCAATATACGCACCGTGCTTGATCTATGTGTCTATCAATATACGCACCGTGCTTGATCTATGTGTCTCCCAATATACGCACCGTGTTTGATCTACGTGTCTTTCAATATACATTAAGATTGTGTATCTCTCACTGCATAAGCAACGATTGCATATATTTCATTGTACATGTAATGAGAGTTTATTTCAACCCCGATTTTCTGGATTTTAAGTATCCTTGAAGTTCGTATTGAGGTCTCAACGCGTCAAACCTAACACGTTGATTAACTCTCTCTCTCCCACGAACTTCTGCTTCGTGATCCTGTACCTCAACCGTGTCAGAACCTTCAGACAGAATACCTGAATCTTCTTTCGTTAGTCCCTTAAAGTCCTTCCCTACACGCAGGGCCTTTGAGAGGAGAGCGGGAGATTTACCCGGTACATTGGTCCGGGGCCCGGCTGTGAATCTCTGAAGGGGCCCCATAGCCATAAACGTTTAATTTTGATTTTTTTTTTTTTTGTAATTTCTGTTATTTTTAGTTTATTTAGAAAAATAATTACCTGAAATTCATTTTGACTAGTGGCCTCAGCATGCTCCCAGGGGCCCCAAAGCAGTCTTGTTCTGCCTTGCAAAATCTCTCTTGCATGCCCTGCCTACACGTTTGCAAAAGATGTCTCGTGGATAACAGACGGAGGAACGAGCCTTCACCTCTTCTTAAACTCACCGAAGCACATAAGTTGAACACTATATACGATTTTTAAATTGAAATAAAGAATAACAATACACACTACCATGATTAGAACAATTCACAAATAACCCGCACATAGGTGAAAGACATCTATGAAGTGTGTCAAGTGTAATGGTCCAAGTCTGACCGAAACGTCGTCTTATATGTCTTTCTCCTGTGTGCGGGTTATTTGTGTAAATAAAAAAGAATCTCACTTAGTTTCTTCAACGGTCAAGGTTACTTTTGCATTCGACTCCTGTGTGTTAATTATATGGAGTCCAGATGTGTGTGATGTGAATGTGATGACTGAAGTGATGAAGACTGTGGATCCCAACCTCAATAATACTACAATATGTTCCACTTAAATATTCTCGAGAGGCACGGCGGAAAGTCGCTTATAAAATATAGATTTGCTCTGCACATTGTGTATTTTTGCTATATTTGTGACCCCTATGGATTAAGCAATCCCCCCGTGGGTGTAATAATAATTTGCTATATTCGTTGACAAGTCTTGCCGTCCATCACAGAAATCGGCTACTGAATTATAGAATACTAATTATGCAGAGATTGTGTCGGGAAACAGCATTTACGCAATATAGCAACACCCTAATAGATCGTCTTGTATTTACCTAAGCACAAACTAAAATTTACAGATTTAAAGAAACCAGTTACTGCTGTGAAATATAAGAACATAAGAACATAAGAACGAAGGAACACTGCAGAAGGCTTACTGGCCCATGCGAGGCAGGTCCAAGTCTCCTACCGGCTTAAGCCAATGCACCCAACCTAGTCAGGTCAGGTCACATTGACTTAAGGGAGGAACACGGCAACCGACCTGGTAGCACAAGCTATCAGGTCTAACTCACACCCACCCACATCCACTCATGTATTTATCCAACCTATTTTTAAAGCTACACAACGTTCTGGCCTCTATAACGGTACTTGGGAGTTTGTTCCACTCATCCACAACTCTATTACCAAACCAGTACTTTCCTATATCCTTCCTGAATCTGAATTTTTCCAACTTAAAACCATTGCTGCGAGTCCTGTCTAGGCTAGATATTTTCAGCACACTATTTACATCCCCTTTATTTATTCCTGTCTTCCATTTATACACCTCAATCATATCCCCCCTAATTCTACGTCTTTCTAGAGAGTGCAGATTCAGGGCCCTTAGTCTATCCTCATAGGGAAGGTTTCTGATACATGGGATCAACTTTGTCATCCTCCTTTGTACATTTTCCAGAGAATTTATATCCATTCTGTAATAAGGTGACCAAAACTGTGCAGCATAATCTAAATGAGGCCTAACCAAGGATGTATAGAGTTGAAGAACAACCTGAGGACTCCTATTATTTATGCTTCTTGATATGAAGCCAAGGATTCTATTAGCTTTATTGCGAACACTTATGCACTGTTGTCTTGGTTTCAGATTACTGCTAACCAGAACTCCTAAATCTTTTTCGCAATCCGTAATATTAAGATCTACATTATTTAGTTTATATGTGGCATGGTTATTGTCCTGTCCAACATTTAGAACTTTGCATTTGTCTATATTAAACTGCATCTGCCACTTCTCCGACCACTGCATCAGTCTATTCAAATCTTCCTGGAGTGCTCGAATGTCCTCGTCAGAATGAATTCGACGGCCTATTTTGGTGTCATCGGCAAACTTGCCGATGTCGCTCTTTATGCCCTCATCTATGTCGTTTATGTAGATTGTGAACAGCAGGGGGCCCAACACTGACCCCTGTGGAACACCGCTCGTGACACTTCCCCACTCTGATTTCTCCCCATTTATGCAAACTCTCTGCTGCCTATTTGTCAACCATGCCTCTATCCAGGAAAAAATTTCACCTCCTATTCCATGTGCTTTAATTTTCCTCAATAGTCTCTGATGTGGGACCCTGTCAAAAGCCTAAGAGAAGGTAAATGCCCCCTTTACCCCTTTGTCCCTTCTTGTGGGCGTCCGTCCCTGCCAGTACCACCACCTGGCTGGGCGTCCGTCCCTGCCAGCACCACCACCTGGCTGGGCGTCCGTCCCTGCCAGCACCACCACCTGGCTGGGCGTCCGTCCCTGCCAGCACCACCACCTGGCTGGGCGTCCGTCCCTGCCAGCACCACCACCTGGCGGCAAGACGAAACACGTTGTGTGATATACGAGTATACGAGGATCATCTCCCCCGTCCTCATCTCAAGTCGATGAAACGAGTCACCGCTGCGGAAATCTTCTCAGGGGTTGGGATTGAAACTCTTAAAGCAATAATATTGCTGCTCGTACATCTTTGAACAGGCCTGTGCCAGGAATTATTTTACCCTTCTTGTACACCGCGAGCCTCTGCTATAACGTGTTGCTCTATGTATTATGGTGTTCGGTACATTTCGTTAAGGAAAACTCAGTTTAAGTTTGGCGTAGCCGACAAGTGGTGAAGGATACCTAAAAGTGACTTACGTCTTAATAACACGACTGCAAACAAACCACTGAACGGGTGGGCTGGGGTTTTAGAGCTCACTTCCCATGGGTTCATACCCTACTCGTTCCGTGGTTTCATACTTTAAAGACTCTTTCTGCTGTATCTTTTATTTTTATCATGATAAATTCACCTCTGTGAGTTCTCCTTCCCTCTCTATGAGCCTCTCATTTTCCCCTCCGTGAGCCCTTCTTTCCCCTCCATGATTTATTTACCCCCATGAACTAAGTTTTCTTTCCAATCTGAACCTTCCCACTTTGAGCCCTTCTTTCCTCTCTGAGCTCTTCTTTTTTCCTACGTTAGCTCTCTTTTCCTCTCGGTAAGCCTTTATTCTCTCTCTTTCTCTGAGCCCTTCTACCCTCTCGGTAAGTCTTCTTTCCTCTCCATGAGTTCTTCTTCCCTCTCCATAAATTATCCATATTCCTCCATAAATCCTAATCTCTGAAGATTACCCCAGACTGCTCCTTGTAAGCTACACTGGTGAAGGCCTTTAAGTCCTCCTCTCAGCGCTAAGAGTCACGTTGTGAGCGATACTTCGGAGATCCTCTCATCAAACGTCTTCATGAATCATTGATGCGACTAATACTTGTAAATCTTTTCCGTCAACAAACCTTGGAAGCCTCTTCCCGACGTTGCTGTTGCATTTTATTGTATTCGACGCTTATGTTGTATTTGCATTCGACACTTCTGCTGTATTTTATTGCATTCGACGCTGCTGCTGTATTATATTATATTACCTGTTGTATTTTATAATGTACTAAATCAGTGTGGGTCATGCAGTGAAGGCCCGGGTGAAGGCTCGATTTTCAGTCAGCTAATCGCAGACCAATCTTTTGCCCATTTGGTTCGTGGTCTTGTGGCCGTTATGTAGATGTTGTTTCTTAAGGAAAACCATGAACGCAATTTGTAACTCATTCTTTTTTTAGTTCACTCCTTGTGGTCTGCCCTTAAAAACTTGGTCGACCTGTTGCTAGTGAGGGGCTTTTAATCCAAGGATATTGGAACAATTTCTTGGAACGAATATGATTACATTCCATTCTTCAGACACTTTAACCCCTCCAGTGAGTACGTTAAACCTTGAGGTTGGGAGTTCAGGAGCCAGCATCACCAAGGGTACATCAGGAGCCAGCATCACCAGGGGTGCATCAGGATCCAGCATCACCAAGGGTGCATCAGGAGCCAGTATCACCAGGGGTACATCCGGAGCCAGCATCACCAGGGGTGCATCCGGAGCCAGCATCACCAGGGGTACATCCGGAGCCAGCATCACCAGGGGTACATCCGGAGCCAGCATCACCAGGGGTGCATCCGGAGCCAGCATCACCAGGGGTACATCCGGAGCCAGCATCACCAGGGGTACATCCGGAGCCAGCATCACCAGGGGTACATCCGGAGCCAGCATCACCAGGGGTACATCCGGAGCCAGCATCACCAGGGGTACATCCGGAGCCAGCATCACCAGGGGTACATCCGGAGCCAGCATCACCAGGGGTGCTTCAGGAATGCCATTGTTTTAATACACATATTCAAATGATACTAATGTTCTGACTAGACTGCAGCTTGGAAATTCATATAAATTTATTTATTTCAATTTCTTAACATGTAATTGTCGAGCTCTACAACTCTATAAACTGAGCTTTAAGACACTTGTATCTTTTAGTTGAAGAGCTCTGTAAAGAGGAGGTCGATGTTTCTGGGAGATTCAGAAATACGCTGATGGCCGTGAGATTTTTTTAATAGATCAGAAATGAGCGAAATGCGAAGCAAAATTTAAATGAAAAGTTCAGAGCAAAGAAAACCTCAAAATATGTTTTTCATCCACGAAGCTTTTAGTAACACTGGAAGAGGAGAGACATAGCAGCTTTATTCTACGTAGTTCGAAAAAAAATATTTAAGCTCAGGATATCGAAGCATCGGCCACCCGTGAGACTGTGAATGGAAAGGATCGAAGAGCGAAGAGATTCCAACAAAAGAGGTCTCCGATATTTTCCCAGTCCATCTGGGACGGGAATGGCAGACAGGAAGGACATCTGAAACGGCAATGGCAGAGAGCAAGGACTGCCAGGATGACAGGGAGATGTGGGTGGCACTCTCCGAGGTAAAGGTTGCTGCCAGGGAATTGCACTAGAGGTGGTAGTAATGGATGTCCCGATGGTAATGGCTCTCGGGCGATAGAGGAAGACTTCCCGGGTGATGGCTAGGGTTTATGTGACGCTGATGGTCGCTGGAAGTGAGACGCAGCACGAACAGGAGGTGAGGAGGTGAGAGCTTTATTTGATATTTGTTCCTCGGTGGTGATTGAGGTCTGGTGGTTGCCAGACATGCTTCCCTATACTTCCTATGCAGGACCTGTTGAGGTAAACCATCTCACTGTTTTAAGCCGAAAATCATTCTTTTACTCATCAAAAAGTGTAAAAATACTCAATTGTTAAATGAATAAAGACATTTTGTACAAGTATATTTATAGTTTTCATGGAAAATAACTATCGAATGATAGAACATAATTGAAGTAGTACCTGATTACAGGTCTATGTCCCGTATGCTAAATGTAACTCTCTCTAGCCAAACTTAAGTTATTCAAGCCTCAAAAATCACACAAAATCTTAAGACAAGCACAGGTATCAAGGTGTATAACTCACCATCACACGGCCCCAAGTCAACACAGTGCATTTGTATACATAAACCATCTAGTCAAAAAACCAGGTCCACACTATACAGTGTGCAAACACCAACGAGCCAAACAGAGACAAAGTCATTTCAATCCTGGAATATGCTAAATCCAGTTATTGCTTTGTGTACAGAAGCAAACCTCGTCACTGCATGTTGGACATAGGTTGTGGGCCTATGGCAATGCTCAGAAATTCTAAGTTCCAGAAAGGTGTTTACATTTGAGGCTATGTTAATTTAAACAGAGCATCCACTTGCATCCTTCCCCATCAGCAGCAAATCACCAACTGTTGACCTCTTAGAGTATGTTGGGAGGGTGAAAGGCTGCACCTGGTAGTTCGTATAATCTTAGTCACACCCACCACTCGTTATGCAGGTACATAATGCAAGATGGTGACAAGCACCTCCACCTACTCAACATCTAATAACATAGCAATAATAAATATGAATAAGAATGTGGGTTATTGCAATAGAGGATCTGGACATTATCTCACACTACAGTCAATGAAATAATAAGAACAATTGTAGTAGTAAGAATTAATATTAAATATTGTACGAAGTATGGTACAACAGTGAGACTTGATGGTAAGAATTTGATGTTGGTGAGACTTTGATAGTAAGACTTTGATGGTGACGATACCTGGTAGCAGAGAGACAGGGTGAAGGTCAGACGTGGTGTTATAACACCCTTCAACCCCGTGGTGAGGCAGGCTAAGTCATCCATTAAACCCAGTGAGACATCAGACTTGGGGAAGGATGGGAGGGAGGAGGGAAAGGAGGGCGAGCTGAGACATCAATTAATTCAGGGATTAATGAAACACCTGTTCCTCCCCCTGAACCAATTACCACAACACTAAGAATCCATTTAACCAGTGTCGGCCGCTACAATTAATTTCTGGACACGGTGCTAATTAACCGTGTGACAAAGCTTTAATTAACCAAGTGGTTAAGACATTAATTAACCACGGGATGAAGCACCAATTAACAATATTAATAGAGAACTAATTACCAATGCACTGCAGAATTAATTAACCATGGGAAATAGTGTTAATAGCAAATAGATGCCTCAATAACCTTGTGTTACAGCACTTGTTAACCATGTGACGAAGACCTAATTACCCGTGTGATTAAATACTAATTAACCATATGATGGAGCACTAATTAACTATTTGAGGAGACCGTAAGTATCTTGTAATGAGGCAATAAATAAAGCATGGAATAAGACAGAAATTAACTGGTGGTTAATCACCAATTAGTTTCATATCTAAGGCTAATTGACTATATAAGGAAACACTAATAGATTAAGCCACTAAATCGGCAGTGCGAATACTCGGCAATTAACCCTGTGATAAGGTGTTAGTTAATCATAAGATGGGACGTGAGTTGAACCCACGTACGCTAAGGATGTAACTGATTAGGTCATTGCTCAGTTGCAAAACCTGGTTTTTTTACACTAAACCTGGTTTTATCAACAGTAAGCCTGGTTTTATCAACAGTAAGCCTGGTTTTATCAACAGTAAGCCTGGTTTTATCAACAGTAAGCCTGGTTTTATCAACAGTAAGCCTGGTTTTTTCAACAGTAAGCCTGGTTTTTTCAACAGTAAGCCTGGTTTTATCCACAGGAAACCTGGTTTTATCAACAACAATCCTGGTTTTATTAACCGTAAACCTGGTTTTATCAATAACAATCCTAGATTTATCAACAGTAAACTTGGTTTTATCAACAGCAAACCTGGTTTTATCAACAACAAATCTGGTTTTATCAACAGCAAGACTGATTTTATCAACAACAAATCTGGTTTTCATCTACAACAAACTTGGTTTATCAACAGTAAATCTGGTTTTATCAACAATGAAATTGGTTTTATCAACAGCAAATCTGGTTTTATCAACAGCAAGACTGATTTTATCAACAACAAATCTGGTTTTATCAACAGCAAGACTGATTTTATCAACAACAAATCTGGTTTTCATCAACAATAAACTTGGTTTATCAACAGTAAACCTGGTTTTATCAACAGTAAATCTGGTTTTATCAACGGCAAACCTGGTTTTAAGAACACACATGCTTTTTCAAGAACAAATCTTGTTTTATAAACAGTAAACCTCGTTTTATCAGCAATAATCGTCCATGTTTACCTGCACTCAAGATGACTTATTGAAATGAGAATTAATCCCAAGTTCAGCTGGTTAATTATTACCTAATGAAGACAGTAATTAAATCCGTCTCAAGACACTATTTAAATCCGTCTCAAAACACTAATTAAATCCGTCTCAAAACACTAATTAAATCCGTCTCAAAACACTAATTAAATCCGTCTCAAAACACTAATTAAATCCGTCTCAAAACACTAATTAAATCCTAATGGAGACACTAATAAGAGAAAATCCGGCAACAATGAGTTGCAGATTGAATCACTAATCACACTAGTGACGAGGGGTTAACAAGGTCGTGCTAGCAAGTGTTGTCGTCCCAGTTAATAAAGTTGCAATAAAAAAAGTTATTAAAGCCAATCATAGGCTGCAAATATGTCTGTGTTTAGCCTCTAATTAACCTTATCAGGGAGCCGCTAGTGAACCCGCGCGGTGAGCTAGTCCTGAGAGACACTTACACCAGCGAGGTAGTCCTGGGAGACACTTACCCCGGCGAGGTAGTCCTGGGAGACACTTACACCAGCGAGGTAGTCCTGGGAGACACTTACACCAGCGAGGTAGTCCTGGGAGACACTTACACCAGCGAGGTAGTCCTGGGAGACACTTACACCAGCGAGGTAGTCCTGGGAGACACTTACCAAGGCGAGGTAGTCCTGGGAGACACTTACCAAGGCGAGGTAGTCCTGAGAGACATTTACACCAGCGAGGTAGTCCTGAGAGACACTTACACCAGCGAGGTAGTCCTGAGAGACACTTACACCAGCGAGGTAGTCCTGGGAGACACTTACCCCGGCAAGGTAGTCCTGGGAGACACTTACACCGGCGAGGTAGTCCTGGGAGACACTTACCCCGGCGAGGTAGTCCTGAGAGACACTTACACCAGCGAGGTAGTCCTGAGAGACACTTACACCAGCGAGGTAGTCCTGAGAGACACTTACACCAGCGAGGTAGTCCTGAGAGACACTTACACCAGCGAGGTAGTCCTGGGAGACACTTACCCCGGCAAGGTAGTCCTGGGAGACACTTACAACGGCGAGGTAGTCCTGGGAGACACTTACCCCGGCGAGGTAGTCCTGAGAGACACTTACACCAGCGAGGTAGTCCTGAAAGACACTTACACCAGCGAGGTAGTCCTGGGAGACACTTACCCCGGCAAGATAGTCCTGGGAGACACTTACACCGGCGAGGTAGTCCTGGGAGACACTTACCCCGGCGAGGTAGTCCTGAGAGACACTTACACCAGCGAGGTAGTCCTGAGAGACACTTACACCAGCGAGGTAGTCCTGGGAGACACTTACCCCGGCGAGGTAGTCCTGGGAGACACTTACCCCGGCGAGGTAGTCCTGAGAGACACTTACACCAGCGAGGTAGTCCTGGGTGACACTTACCCCGGCGAGGTAGTCCTGGGAGACACTTACACCGGAGAGGTAGTCCTGGGAGACACCGCGGCGAGGTAGTCCTGAGAGACACTTACACCAGCGAGGTAGTCCTGGGTGACACTTACCCCAGCGAGGTAGTCCTGGGAGACACTTACCCCGGCGAGGTAATCCTGGGAGACACCCCGGCGAGGTAGTCCTGGGAAACACTTACACCGGCGAGGTAGTCCTGGGAGACACTTACACCGGAGAGGTAGTCCTGGGTGACACTTACCCCGGCGAGGTAGTCCTGAAAGACACTTACACCGGCGAGGTAGTCCTGGGAGACACTTACCCCGGCGAGGTAGTCCTGAGAGACACTTACACCAGCGAGGTAGTCCTGGGTGACACTTACCCCAGCGAGGTAGTCCTGGGAGACACTTACCCCGGCGAGGTAGTCCTGGGAGACACTTACCCCGGCGAGGTAGTCCTGGGTGACACTTACCCCGGCGAGGTAGTCCTGGGAGACACTTACCCCGGCGAGGTAGTCCTGGGAGACACTTACTCCGGCGAGGTAGTCCTGGAAGACACTTACAACGGCGAGGTAGTCCTGGGAGACACTTACCCCGGCGAGGTAATCCTGGGAGATACTTACACCGGCGAGGTAGTCCTGGGAGACACTTACCCTTGCGAGGTAGTCCTGGGAGACACTTACCGAAGCGAGGTAGTCCTGGGAGACATTTACACCGGCGAGGTAGTCCTGGGAGACACTTACCGAGGCGAGGTAGTAATGGGAGACAATTACACCGGCGAGGTAGTCCTGGGAGACACTTACACCGGCGAGGTAGTCCTGGGAGACATTTACACCGGCGAGGTAGTCCTGGGAGACACTTATCCCGGCGAGGTAGTCCTGGGAGACACTTACCGCAGCGAGGTAGTCCTGGGAGACACACAGGCGAGGTAGTCCTGGGAGACACTCATCCCGGCGAGGTAGTCCTGGGAGACACTTACAGCAGCGAGGTAGTCCTGGGAGACACTTACCGAGGCGAGGTAATCCTGGGAGACACTTACCGAGGCGAGGTAGTCCTGGGAGACACTTACCTAGGCGATGTAGTCCTGGGACGCACTTACCGCAGGGAGGTAGTCCTGGGGGACACCGCGGCGAGGTAGCCCTGGGAGACACTTACTCCGGCGAGGTAGTCCTGGGAGACACTTACCCCGGCGAGGTAGTCCTGTGAGACACTTACCGAGGCGAGGTAGTCCTGGGAGACACTTACCCCTGCGAGGTAGTCCTGGGAGACACTTACCCCGGCGAGGTAGTCCTGGGAGACACTTACCCCTGCGAGGTAGTCCTGGGAGACACTTACCCCTGCGAGGTAGTCCTGGGAGACACTTACCCCGGCGAGGTAGTCCTGGGAGACACTTACCCCTGCGAGGTAGTCCTGGGAGACACTTACCCCTGCGAGGTAGTCCTGGGAGACACTTACCCCGGCGAGGTAGTCCTGGGAGACACTTACCCCGGCGAGGTAGTCCTGGGAGACACTTACCCCTGCGAGGTAGTCCTGGGAGACACTTACCCCGGCGAGGTAGTCCTGGGAGACACTTACCCCGGCGAGGTAGTCCTGGGAGACTGCCGGGGAGACCTCATCCACTTCACTGGATCAATCTGTTCCACCAGTTGAGGAGAAAGACATAGCTCCCACTGACTTCCCAGATGAAGTCAAGCGTTTGTTGACTCTGTTGAACAAACGTCGTAAAGCCATTGCTTTACCAGGTGAGAAGATGGGTATAACGAACTTATTGTCCCATCGTATTCCACTTGAACCTGATACTAGACCTATCTACATACCTGCGTACAGAATGCCTCATTCACAAGTTGCTGTCGCAGAAGAATTGATCAATCAAATGCTTGATGATGGAGTTATTGCACCTAGCAATTCACCTTGGAATGCACCCTTGATCCTAGTACCTAAGAAGGATGGTACTTGGCGCCCAGTGATTGACTTTAGGAAGTTAAATGCGAAAACTATTCCAGATCGCTTCCCACTTCCTGTACTGGGTGATCTTTTACGTAACATCGGAGATAACAAAGTCTTTTCAACCCTGGATTTGTTACAAGGGTTTTGGCAAGTCCCTCTTCACGAGGACAGCCAAGAGCTAACTGCATTCTCCACTCCTACAGGTCATTATCACTTCCTCCATATGGCATTTGGATTACGATCTTCCCCTATCACGTTCTCAAGGCTCATGACTAATATCTTTAGAGGTCTCAGGTAATGCACTTATGGTGTACTTAGATGACGTAATCGTCATGTCTAAAGACGTGGATACACACTTGAAAAGACTTGATGTAGTACTTGGTAAGCTTGAAGAAGCCAGTTTAAAGATCAAACAGTCTAAATGTCAATTTTTCAGATCAGAAATTAAGTTTCTTGGTCACGTAGTCACTCCTAGAGGGGTTACGACTGACCAAAGTAAAGTAACTGCAGTACTAAATTTTCCAACTCCCAAAACTGCTGATGCCGTAAGA
Organism: Cherax quadricarinatus; assembly: GCF_038502225.1. Lineage (NCBI taxonomy): Eukaryota > Metazoa > Arthropoda > Malacostraca > Decapoda > Parastacidae > Cherax > Cherax quadricarinatus. The sequence continues at coordinate 42,326,852 of NC_091297.1, forward strand.
TCCTTTGTGGGCTTAGCCGGTTTTTATAGATCTTTCATTGCCAATTTTTCTTCCATAGCTGCTCCTCTAACTGAATTGCTTAAGAAAGATGCTCCTTTTGTTTGGACCTTCCGTCAAGAAAGAGCATTCCAAACTCTAAAAGAAAAGCTAACATCTGCTCCAATTTTGAAATTTCCAGATTTTTCTAAGCCCTTCTATCTGACAAGTGATGCTAGTTCAATTGGCATAGGTGCCGTGCTAGCTCAGAAGACCGATGGCAAGTACAACGCAGTTGCATTTGCTAGCCGAGTCCTTACCAAGGCTGAACGTAATTATACAGTAACTGAGCAAGAAGCTTTAGCAATAGTATGGTCTTTAAAGCACTTCCGAGACATTATTTATCAGTACTCTGTTCATGTCTTGACAGACCATGCTCCACTGATACCTTTATTCCAGAACAAACAACCTACTGGAAGGTTAGCCAGATGGACCTTGACTATCCAAGAGTTCAATCCCACCGCTGCCACCATTTATCATGTGGGGGTTCGAACACGTGGATAGGGTAAAGTAATACTCACGTAGGCTGGAAATACGTATAATTATAACGGTAAGTATGGAAGAGCCAAACAGCCGTGACGTGCCTCCTTGCTCACTCTCGTATAACTGACCGCCCACAGTACCCATATGTGAGGGGGTCTTTGAAATACTGCTGTGGTCAGCAGCAATATGAATACAGACAGTGACTCAGGCAGAGACGGTTGGTAGTGAGTCATCTACTGGTACACTGGTTACTGGTAACTGGTTACTACTACTGAGACGAGCTCTCAGTAGTAGTAACCAGTTACCAGTAACCAGTGTACCAGTAGATGACTCACTACCAACCGTCTCTGCCTGAGTCACTGTCTGTATTCATATTGCCGCTGACCACAGCAGTATTTCAAAGACCCCCTCACATATGGGTACTGTGGGCGGTCAGTTATACGAGAGTGAGCAAGGAGGCAGGACACGGCTGTTTGGCTCTTCCATACTTACCGTTATAATTATACGTACTTCCAGCCTACGTGAGTATTACTTTACCCTATCCACGTGTTCGAACCCCAACATGATAGTCCTGGGAGACACTTACCCCAGCGAGGCAGTCCTGGGAGACACTCCGGCGAGGTAGTCCTGGAAGACATTTATCCCGGCGAGGTAGTCCTGGGAGACACTTACCGAGGCGAGGTAGTCCTGGGAGACACTTACCCTGGCGAGGTAGTCCTGGGAGGCACTTACTCCGGCGAGGTAGTCCTGGGAGACACTTTCCCCGGCGAGGTAGTCCTGGGAGACACATACCCCGGCGAGGTAGTCCTGGGAGACACTTACAACGGCGAGGTAGTCCTGGGAGGCACTTACTCCGGCGAGGTAATCCTGGGAGACACCCCGGCGAGGTAGTCCTGGGAGACACTTACCCCGGCGAGGTAGTCCTGGGAGACACTTACCCCGGCGAGGTAGTCCTGGGAGACACTTACCCCAGCGAGGTAGCCCTGGGAGACACTTACTCCGGCTAGGTAGTCCTGGGAGACACTTACAACGGCGAGGTAGTCCTGGGAGACACTTACAACGGCGAGGTAGTCCTGGGAGGCACTTACTCCGGTGAGGTAATCCTGGGAGACACTTACCCCGGCGAGGTAGTCCTGGGAGACACTTACTCCGGCGAGGTAGTCCTGGGAGACACTTACCCCGGCGAGGTAGTCCTGGTAGACACTTACCCCGGCGAGGTAGTCCTGGGAGACACTTACCCCGGCGAGGTAGTCCTGGGAGACACTTCCCCGGCGAGGTAGTCCTGGGAGACACTTACCCCGGCGAGGTAGTCCTGGTAGACACTTACCCCGGCGAGGTAGTCCTGGTAGACACTTACCCCGGCGAGATAGTCCTGGGAGACACTTACCCCGGCGAGGTAGTCCTGGGAGACACTTACCCCGGCGAGGTAGTCCTGGGAGACACTTACCCCAGCGAGGTAGTCCTGGGAGACACTTACCCCGGCGAGGTAGTCCTGGTAGACACTTACCCCGGCGAGGTAGTCCTGGGAGACACTTACCCCGGCGAGGTAGTCCTGGGAGACACTTACTCCGGCGAGGTAGTCCTGGAAGACATTTATCCCGGCGAGGTAGTCCTGGGAGACGCTTACCGAGGCGAGGTAGTCCTGGGAGACACTTACAACGGCGAGGTAGTCCTGGGAGGCACTTACTCCGGCGAGGTAATCCTGGGAGACACTTACCCCGGCGAGGTAGTCCTGGGAGACACTTACCCCGGCGAGGTAGTCCTGGGAGACACTTACCCTTGCGAGGTAGCCCTGGGAGACACTTACTCCGGCGAGGTAGTCCTGGGAGACACTTACAACGGCGAGGTAGTCCTGGGAGACACTTACACCGGCGAGGTAGTCCTGGGAGACACTTACCCCGGCGAGGTAGTCCTGGGAGACACTTACCCCGGCGAGGTAGTCCTGGGAGACACTTACTCCGGCGAGGTAGTCCTGGGAGACACTTATCCCGGCGAGGTAGTCCTGGTAGACACTTACCCCGGCGAGGTAGTCCTGGGAGACACTTACCCCGGCGAGGTAGTCCTGGGAGACACTTACCCCGGCGAGGTAGTCCTGGGAGACACTTACCTCGGCGAGGTAGTCCTGGGAGACACTTACCTCGGCGAGGTAGTCCTGGGAGACACTTACCCCGGCGAGGTAGTCCTGGGAGACACTTACCCCGGCGAGGTAGTCCTGGGAGACACTTACCCCGGCGAGGTAGTCCTGGGAGACACTTACCCCGGCGAGGTAGTCCTGGTAGACACTTACCCCGGCGAGGTAGTCCTGGGAGACACTTACCCCGGCGAGGTAGTCCTGGGAGACACTTACCCCGGCGAGGTAGTCCTGGTAGACACTTACCCCGGCGAGGTAGTCCTGGGAGACACTTAGCCCGGCGAGGTAGTCCTGGTAGACACTTACCCCGGCGAGGTAGTCCTGGGAGACACTTAGCCCGGCGAGGTAGTCCTGGTAGACACTTACCCCGGCGAGGTAGTCCTGGGAGACACTTAGCCCGGCGAGGTAGTCCTGGGAGACACTTACCCCGGCGAGGTAGTCCTGGGAGAGACTTACAGATGATAAGTGTTTTCTAAGGCCATCGTAATCTGCTAAGGGAAAATCTGGAACTGTTGCCGAGTTATCCCTACTATCATACTTCCATTCAATGCTAAATGTAATTGATGTGTGGTCGCTAGCACCAAGTTCCTTATTTTTAAATTATAATCAATAGAATGACCGTGATCTCTGACATAAATACTTGATCTAAGATTAGCACGCAAGTACTACCACCAGCTCTTCCATCACCAGCAGCACCAGCACCAGGAGCACCAGCACCAGCAGCACCAGCACCAGCAGCACCAGCAGCACCAGCACCAGCACCAGCAGCACCAGCAGCACCAGCACCAGCACCAGCAGCACCAGCAGCACCAGCACCAGCACCAGCAGCAGCATCAGCAGCAGCACCAGCACCAGCAGCACCAGCACTATCAGCAGCAGCAGCACCAGCAGCAGCACCAGCACCAGCAGCATCAGCAGCAGCAGCATCAGCAGCAGCACCAGCACCAGCAGCACCAGCACCAGCAGCAGCAGCACCAGCACCAGCAGCAGCAGCAGCATCAGCAGCAGCAGCACCAGCACCAGCAGCAGCAGCAGCATCAG
>NC_091297.1:42335542-42353042 GCF_038502225.1 Cherax quadricarinatus
CTCTATGACTAAATAAATACTTCCTAACATCCATTTGACTCATCTGAGTCTTCAGCTTCCAATTGTGACCCCTTGTTTTTGTGTCCCATCTCTGGAACATCCTGTCTCTGTCCACCTTGTTAATTCCTCGCAGTATTTTGTATGTCGTTATCATGTCTTCCCTAACCCTCCTCTCCTTAGTGTCGTCAGGCCGATTTCCCTTAACATTCTTCGTAGGACATTCCCCTTAGCTCTGGAACTAACCTTGTTGCAAACCTTCGCACTTTCTCTAATTTCTTGATGTGCTTGACCAGGGGTGGGTTCCAGACTGGTGCTGCGTACTCCAGTATGGGCCTGACGTACAAGGTGTAAAGAGTCTTGAACGATTCCTTACTAAGGTATCGGAGCGCTATTCTCAGGTTTGCCAAGCGCCCGTATACTGCAGCAGTTATCTGGTTGATGTGTGCCTCAGGAGATGTGTTTGGTGTTATACTCACCCCAAGATCCTTTTTCTTGAGTGAGGTTTGCAGTCTTTCATAAAGTATTGTCACGCACCAACAAAGAGAATGGAGGAGCTCGAGTCGCAATAGTTGTTTCCCCAACGATGTAAAACCAATGAAGACCTAAGAACAGGAGAGGACAGATGTGGTCAGAAATCTACCAGAGAGGTTGAAGTGGGAGTGGCAGGGTAGGTGATCCAGGGAGAGTGTTGAAGTGGGAGTGGCAGGGTAGGTGATCCAGGGAGAGTGTTGAAGTGGGAGTGGCAGGGTAGGTGATCCAGGGAGAGTGTTGAAGTGGGAGTGGCAGGGTAGGTGATCCAGGGAGAGTGTTGAAGTGGGAGTGGCAGGGTAGGTGATCCAGGGAGAGTGTTGAAGTGGGAGTGGCAGGGTAGGTGATCCAGGGAGAGTGTTGACCTTAAGAGAATCCGGGACAAGGAAAAATACTTGTGGAAGTTGATAATGCAGAAGAAACCATAACAAGGTTAGCAGTGTTTTCATTGAAAGACCTTAGTGTGTACCCCCTTATAAATGAAAATAATAATAATGATAATAATAATAATGATAATGATAATAATAATAATAATAATAATAATAATAATAATAATAATAATAATAATAATAATAATAATAATAATAATAATAGAGATAATAATAATAGAAAAAATAATAAAAACAATAATAATAATCATAATAATAATAATAAAATAATAATAAAAATAATAATAGTAATAATAATAATAATAATAATAATCATAATAATAATAATAATAATAATAATAATAATAATAATAATAATAGCAATAAATTATAATCAAATAATAATTCTCAGTGCTAGCAGCCATTTTGTAGCATATCGGTTGTACTGTGTGCACTGAGAGCATCACACTAGCGTTGCATGTTGTGCGTCTGGTACAGTGTGGTTATTGTCAGGGGATGTATCAGTACATTAGAGATGTACTGTACGTGAGAAATATTCTTTGGTAGTTTCTCCCTAATTTATATGAATGATCTGCTAGCAACCTTTAAGAGTTGATATCGCAATATGCAAAATAGCCACTGTGAAAAAAGAGTGGTTATTTTGCACAGTATATATATATATATATATATATATACATATATATATATATATATATATATATATATATATATATATATATATATATATACATATATATATATATATATATATATATATGTGTGTGTGTCTATGTGCGTGTGTGTGTATGTGTGTGTGTATGTGTGTGTGTATGTGTGTGTGTATGTGTGTGTGTGTGTGTGTGTGTGTGTGTGTGTGTGTGTGTGTGTGTGTGTGTGTGTGTGTGTGTGTGTGTGTGTGTGTGTGTGTGAGTACTTTAGCTCAAGTACTCTCACACTTCTCAGTGCATCATCAGTAGCTATGCAATGTTGCAAGGTTGCAATTGAAGGGGTGAGGGCAACGTTTTTTTGTCAGAATAGCGCAGAGTGGGCGTGTCTATGAGAGCCAGGAGGAGGTGACACGCCCACTCTGCGCTATTCTGAGAAAAAACTTCCCCTCACTCCAGTTGCAACCTTGCAACATTGCATAGCTCCTGATGATGCACTGAGAAGTGGGAAAATCCTTGAGCTAAAGATTTCCACCCCTCCCTGTGGCTTGTCTTACATGGGTAAGAACACCTGTATATATATATATATATATATATATATATATATATATATATATATATATATATATATATATATATATATATATATATATATATATATATATATATATATGCAAGACAAGCCACCGGGGTGGAAATCTTAAGCTCCAGTACTTTCACACTTCTAAGTACGTCATCAGGAGCTATGCAAAGTTGCAAGGCAACAGATGAAGGAGTTGTCTCAGAGTAGCGCAGTGTGTGTTGGTCACCCGCCGCAATCTTTCTCAGAATGTGAGCCAACGGTTTGTTTTACCATACAGTGAGACCCTGGTTTGCCTGCATGAGGCATTAAAAATGATCAATATAAACCTTGCTTTCAAAAACACTGAGACTGCGAAACAAAGGTTGATTAAAAACACTGCGTCCAACAAAGTTGGTGGGGTTTAAAATGCCACATGTACTCAGTGTCCTCTCTCATTTATTGTTCAAACAGGTAAACTTATGGAAACCAGAATAGCCCAACATAAATACTCAGTCAGGACAGGGCAGGAGTCGAATGCTATGTTTAACCACATTAGTTCCTGTAATCACCCGCCGGGGTTTGCTGGCTGGCGCTCAGATTATTGTACCCAACAGTTTTGTTATAGAAAGGAACATAACTGAATCTTCTCTCTTGAAACATTGCAAGAATACCATATACAACTCATATTATGAGTTATACAAGCTCGATAGCTATATAGTAGAGTCTACTGTACACAACCAGTGCTATACAAAATCACAGAATTGCTCATGATGCCAAGTGGTTTCATGGGTTGGTGGCGCTCGACCAGTGTCTGCACACCAAGACATCATGTTACGTCGGTTGTGAATGGTTATATAATGCTTTTAGTGAAAGGTACACAGGATTACGTGATAACATTGGTACTGGGGTTAAAGGGTAGTTGAAGTAGAAATTTGGATCATAGAAAATATCGGTTTAGAAGATTTCGAAATAAGGCACATGAATCGATACTGAGAAGACTGGTAGACAATATTTAGAAAAAAGTGAAGAGATACTTCTGAGTACCCCTGGGAACAGTCGAGTACCCCAGACCAGGACATTTAAATGGGCAAAAGAGCACATTCATTTCCTTTCTTTTATTAATTTAAAAGGTTACACAGAATAATATCAATCCATATATCTATAGTATATATTAAGAAACGTATTTTCTCAAGTCACATGACCTGTTTTATGCGGCTAGAAAAAGCATGGGGCTCTCTATTATATCTTCTAATTTCATAATCCTTGACTTCACACACACACACACACACACACACACACACACACACACACACACACACACACACACACACACACACACACACACACACACATACACACACAAACTTCTATACAATACACCTTGTGTTGGTAGGCAGCACTTTCGCCAGTACTGGATCACTCACCTGCATGGGAAATACTGACATTAAATACAGTATTAACTTTCTTCCAGTTATCATTATTATTTTTATTATTATTATTATTATTATTATTATTATTATTATTATTATTATTATTATTATTATCATTATTATTATGAGTAGTAGTAGTAGTAGTAGTAGTAGTAGTAGTAGTAGTAGTAGTAGTAGTAGTAGTAGTAGTAACAGTAGTAGTAATAGTAGTTGTAGTAGTATTAGCAGTAGTAGCAGTATTCTCATTATCATTAATGCTATTATTAGTATTATTATTATTATTATTATTATTATTATTATTATTATTATTATTATTATTATTATTATTATTATTATTATTATTATTATTAATAACGAATCACTAGATCTTCGTGGAACATTCATCACCTGGGAACGGGGACATAAACTGATTTGATCCGATGGTAGGTTCAGTTCCTCGACTCAAGAATCCTGCAGCAGCATCAAGGTAACGTTATGAAGGGAAATATTCTTACAAAATATAGCAACTCACGTTAAAAGTATAACATTCTGCCGATACTGAGAAGCCGAGGAATGACATTCAGGGAGGAGGAGTGACTTTCATCATGTCTGGGACGGATGATAATAATAATAATAATAATAATAATAATAATAATAATAATAATAATAATAATAATAATAATAATAATAATAATAATAATAATAATAATAACAATGACGTAATAATTCAATATTTAATGTTATAATTCTCTACTTAATGGAACATTTCGCTCACTGAACGAGCTCTCTCGTTCCCGTCTTTCGTTCAGTCAGAAATCAATCCAGTCACATTTTTTCTGTCATGCGTTTAATTTCTAACGTTGTCTTCTACGTCATAGGCTTTCAGTCATGTGTGTTTATCGTGTGAATAAAATGAAGTAGACGCAGACAGAGACACAAGTTACTGAATGAGGTTTCTCTCAGGTCAACGTTTCGCTCAGTGTTGAGGCTTATCATGTTCCAACAACAAGTACATTTACTTCCCTTCTACTCCGGTTATCAGGAAACTCTAAGAAAACTGTGAGTATCCTGAAGGAGAAAACAGAAGAAGAAGAAGAAGAAGAAGAAGAAGAAGAAGAAGAAGAAGAAGAAGAAGAAGAAGAAGAAGAAGAAGAAGAAGAAGAAGAATAGAAAAGAAACAGAAGAAGAGGAAGGAGGAGGAAGAGGAGGAAGAAGAAGAGGAGTAGAAGAAGGTTTAGGTTCATACATAGCTTGTTTCCTTGTCTCCAAGTATGTCAGCAAGATGCCAGGTCATCCAAAACAAATATTCATATTTGCAACACAATTTTGCTTAAAAAATGAAGAGTAACATCGGTTCATTACGAACGTCTTGAGATGCTGAGAAAGTTTGTGCCGGAGACGCCCTCAGCCTCCGTCAATAACAAAACTAATTTCACCCTCGCAAGAATTTAGTGATTGTAATAACAGGACCAACCCTTTGCATCTCTGCCTCGGATACACACACACAAAAAACACTCCGTCTTATCGTTGTGAGGTACAATTCGTCTCATACTTGAATAAAAAATGGATGGTTGAATATTTATATTATGTATGTAAGTATATATATGTATGTATATATATATATATATATATATATATATATATATATATATATATATATATATATATATATATACATATATATATATATATATATGTGTGTGTGTGTGTGTGTGTGTGTGTGTGTGTGTGTGTGTGTGTGTGTGTGTGTGTGTGTGTGTGTGTGTTGTGTGTGTGTGTGTGTGTGTGTGTGTGTGTGTGTGTGTGTGTGTGTGTGTGTGTGTGTGTGTGTGTGTTTGTGTTGTGTGTGTGTGTGTGTGTGTGTGTGTGTGTGTGTGTGTGTGTGTGTGTGTGTGTGTGTGTGTGTGTGTGTGTGTGTGTGTGTGTTGTGCAGAATGGGTAAAACTTACGATTTTGGCTTAAATAGCAACGGTTTTCTTGCCGAATAAGGCAAGAGAAAAATTGTGTATGCAATAATTTCACAAAAATCATTCTGAACATAGCGAAAAAATATATTTAATTGTGTTTGTTTGTTGCTAAATTACTGTAAACTTATCTAAAATATATTTAGTTCGATTAGGCTAAATTAAATTGCTCTTTTTATAATAAGGTTAAGTAAAGTTTCCTAAGGTTCGTTTGGTACAAAATTATTAATTTTTACGATAACGTAAATGAAAAAAATATATCTTTAAACGTATAAGAGAAATTTTTAGAAAGGACTTAATTTTAAACGAGTTCTTGCTAATTGGCCAGTTTCACCTATTCGGCACGACATATACCATCATTCATATATATATATGAATGACGTTGTTTCTGGCCTTTCGCATTGCTATGACAAGCGCTTCTTGAGGAATGCAATAAAAGGAATGGAATGTCATTCAGGAGTGCTCAGGCATGACGGGAAGTAGAACCGGCATGAACTTGTATCTAGAACTAGAGAGGCGATTAACATGTGATAAATGTTAATATAAGGAAGAATATCACCACCCTCCCTCCCTCTCTCCTTCCTTCCCTCCTCCCTCCCTCCCTCCTCCCTCCCTCCCTCCCTCCCTCCCTCTCCTCCCTCCCTTCCCTCCTCCCTCCTCCCTCCCTCCCTCCTTCCCTCCCCTCCTCCTCCCTCCCTTCCCTCCCTCCCTCCCTCCCCTCCTCTCCTCCTTCCCCTTCCCTCCCCTCCCCCTCCCTCCTCCCCTCCTCCCTCCCTCTCCTCCTTCCCTCCTCCTCCCTCCTCCCTCCTCCCTCCTGCTCCCTCCTTCCCTCCTCCTCCCTCCCTCTCCTCCTTCCCTGCCCTCCCTCCTCCATCCCTCCCTCCTCCTCTCTCCCTCCTTCCCTCCCTCCCTCCCTCCCCTCCCTCTCTCTCTCTCCCTTCCTTCCCTCTCCTCCCTCCCTCCCTCCTTCCTCCCTCTCCCCTCCTTCCCTTCCTCCTCCCTCCTCCCTCCTCTCTCCATTCTTCCCTCCTCCTCCCTCCTCTCTCCTTCCTTCCCTCCCTCCCTCCTCCCTCCCTCCTCCTCCCTCCCTCCTCCTCCCTCCCTCCCTCGCTCCCTCCCTCCCTCCTCCCTCCTCCTCCCTCCTCCTCCCTTCCCTCCCTCCCCTCCTCCCTCCCCTCTCTCCCTTCTTCCCTCCCCTCCCCTCCCTCCTCCCTCCCTCCCTCCCTCCTCTCCCTCCTTCCCTCCTCCTCCCTCCTCCCTCCCTCCTCGCTCCCTCCCTTCCCTCCTCCTCCTCCTCTCCTCCTCCTTCCCTCCTCCCTCCATCCCTCCCCTCCTCCCTCTCCTCCTCCCTTCCCTCCCTCCCTCCCTCCTCCCTCCCTCTCCCTCCTTCCCTCCCTCACTCCCTCCCTCCCTCCTTCCTCCTCCCTCTCCCTCCTTCCCTCCCTCCCTCCCTCCCTCCCTCCTCCCTCTCTCCATTCTTCCCTCCTCCTCCCTCCTCCTCCTCCCTCCCTCCCTCCTCCTCTCCCTCTCCCTCTCTCCCTCCCTCCTCCCCTCCCTCCCCTCCCTCCCTCTCTCCCTCCTTCCCTCCCTCCTCCCTCCTCCCTCCCTCTCCCTCCTCCCTCCTCCTCCCCTCCCTTCCCTCCCTCCCCTCCCTCCCACCTCCCTCCCTCCCTCTCTCGCTCCTTCCTCCCCTCCTCCCTCCCTCCCTCTCTCCTCCTTCCCTCCTCTCCTCCTCTCCCTCCTCCCTCCCTCCCTCCTCCTCCTCCTCCTCCCTCTCCTTCCCTTCCCTCCCTCCCTCCTCCTCCCTCCTCCTCCTCCTCCTCCCTTCCCTCCCTCCCTCCCTCCTCCTCCTCCCTCCTCCCTCCCTCCCTCCCTCCCTCCCTCCTCTCTCCTCCTTCCCTCCCTCCCTCCCTCCTCCCTCCCTCCTCTCTCCTCCTTCCCTCCCTCCCTCCCTCCTCCCTCCCTCCTCCTCTCTCCTTCCCTCCCTCCCTCCCTCCTCACTCCTCCCTCCCTCCCTCCCTCCCTCCCTCCCTCCTCCTTCCCTCCCTCCTCTCCCTCCCTCCTCCTCCTCCTCCTCCCTCCTCCTCTCCCTCCTTCCTCCCTTCCTCCTCCTCCTCCTCCTCCCTCCCTCCCTCCTCCCTCCTCCTCCCTCCTCCTTCCTTCCTTCCTTCCTCCTCCCTCCCTCCTCCCTCCCTCCCTCCTCCTCCTCCTCCCCTCCCTCCTCCCTCCCTCCCCTCCCTCCCTCTCCTTCCCTCCCTCCCTCCTCCTCCTCCCTCTCCTCCTTCCCTCCCCTCCCTCCCTCCTCCCTCCCTCCTCCCTCTCTCCCTCCTTCCCTCCTCCCTCCCTCCTCCCTCCCCTCCCTCCCTCTCTCCCTCCCTCCCTCCCTCCCTCCCTCGCTCCCTCCTTCCCTCCCTCCTCCTCCCTCTCTCCCTCCTTCCCTCCCTCCCTCCTCCCTCCCTCCCCTCTCTCGCTCCTTCCCTCCCTCCCTCCCTCCTCCCCTCTCTCCCTCCTTCCCCTCCTTCCTCCTCTCTCCCTCCTTCCCTCCTCCCTCCTCCCTCCCTCCTCTCTCCCTTCTTCCCGGCCTCCTCCCTTCCTCCCTCCCTCCTCCTCTCCTCCCTCCCTCCCTCCCTCCTCCTCCTCCTCTCTCTCCCTCCTTCCCTCCCTCCCTCCTCCCTCTCTCCCTCCTTCCTCCTGCCTCCTCCCTCCTCCTCTCCCTCCCTCCCTTCCTCCTCCCTCCTCCCTCCCTCCTCCTCCTCCCTCCCTCCCTCCCTCCCTCCCTCCTCCCTCCCTCCTCCCTCCCTCCCTCCCTCCTCCTCCCTCCCTCCTCCTCCCTCCCTCCTCCTCCCTCCTCCCTCCCTCCCTCCTCCTCCCTCCTCTCCCTCCCTCCTCCTCCCTCCCTCCCTCTCCTCCCTCCTCCCTCCTCCCTCCCTCCTCCCTCTCCCTCTCCCTCCTCCTCCCTCCCTCCCTCCCTCCTCCCTCCTTCCCTCCCCTCCCTCCCTCCCTCCTCCCTCCCTCCCTCCTCCCTCCTCCTCCTCCTCCTCCTCTCCTCCCTCTCCCTCCTCCCTCCTCCTCCTCCTTCCCTCCCTCCCTCCTCCTCCTCCTTCCTCTCCCTCCCCCCTCTCTCCCTCCTCCCTCCCTCCTCTCCATCCTTCCCTCCTCCTCCTCTCTCCTCCCTCTCCCTCCTTCCCTCCTCCTCCCTCCCTCCTCTCCTCCTCCTCCCTCCCTCCTCCCCTCCTCCCTCCTCTCCTCCCTCCTCCTCCTCCCTCCCTCCCTCCTCCCTCCTCCCTCCTCCTCCTCCCTCTCCTCCTCCCTCCTCCCTCCTCCCTCCTCCCTCTTCCTTCCCTCCCTCCCTCCCCTCCCTCCTCCCTCTCCCTCCTCCTCCCTCCCTCCCTCCTCCTCCCTCCCTCCCTCCCGCTCTCCCTTCCTTCCCTCCCTCCCCTCCCCTCTCTCCTCCTTCCCTCCTCCCTCCTCCCTCCCTCCCTCCCTCGCTCCCTCCTTCCCTCCCTCCCTCCCTCCTCTCTCCCTTCCTTCCCTCCCTCCTCCCTCCTCCTCCTCTCCTCCTCCTCCCTTCCCTCCTCTCTCCCTCCCTCCTCCTCCTTCTCTCCTCCTTCCCTCCTCCCTCCCTCTCTCCCTTTCCTTCCCTCCCTCCCTCCCTCCCTCCTCTCTCTCTCCTCCCTCCTCCCTCCTCCTCCCTCTCTCCTCCTCCCTCCCTCCCTCCTCCTCCCTGCTTCTCCCTCCTTCCCTCCTCCTCCCTCCTCCCTCTCTCCTTCTTCCCTCCCTCCCCCTCCCCTCCCTCCCTCCTCCTCTCTCCTCTCCCTCCTTCCCTCCTCCCTCCCTCCCTCCCTCCCTCCTCGCTCCTCCTCCCTCCTCCTCTCTCCTCCTTCCCCTCCCTCCCTCCCTCCCTCCTCCCTCCTCTCTCCCTCCTTCCCTCCTCCTCCTCCTCCTCTCCTCCTCCCTCCTCCTCCTCCCTCCCTCCCTCCTCCATCCTCCCATCCCTCCCTCCTCCTCCTCCTCTCTCCTCCCTCCTCCCTCCCCTCCTCTCCCTCCTTCCCTCCTCCCTCCCTCCCTCCCTCCTCTCCTCCTTCCTTCCCTCCCTCCCTCTCTCCCTCCCTCCTCTCCCTCCTTCCCTCCCTCCCTCCCCCTCCCGCCCTCCCTCCCTCCCTCTCTCCCTCCTTCCCTCCCTCCCTCCCTCCATCCCTCCTCCCTCTCTCCCTCCTTCCCTCCTCCCTCCCTCTCCTCCTCTCTCCCTCCTCCTTCCCTCCTCCCTCCCTCCCTCCCCCCTCCTCTCCCTCCTCCCTCCCTCCCTCCCTCTCTCCTCCCTCTCTCCTCCTCCTCCCTCCCTCCCTCCTCCCTCCCTCCTTCTCTCCTCCTTCCCTCCTCCCTCCCTCCCCTCCCTCCTCCCTCCCTCCCTCCCTCCCTCCCTCCCTCCTCCTCTCCTCCTTCCACCTCCTCCCTCCCTCCTCCCTCCCTCCCTCCCTCTCCCTCCCTCCCTCCTCCTCCCTCCTCCCCTCCTCTCTCCTCCCTCCTCCCTCCTCCTCCCTCCCTCCTCCCTCCTCCTCCTCCTCCCTCCTCCTCCTCCCTCCCCTCCTCCCTCCTCCCCTCCTCTCCCCTCTCCCTCCTCCCCTCCCCACCCTCCCCCTCCTCCCCTCCTCCCTCCTCCTCCCTCCTCCCTCCCTCCTCCCTCCCTCCCTCCTCCCTCCTCCTCCCTCCTCCCTCCTCCCTCCTCCTCCCTCCCTCCCTCCCTCCCTCCCTCCCTCCCTCCCTCCTCTCCCTCCTCCTCCCTCCTCCCTCCTCTCTCCTCCTCTCTCCCTCCTCTCTCCCTCCTTCCCTCCCTCCCTCCTCCTCCCTCCCTCCTCCTCTCTCCTCCTTCCTCCTCCCCTCCTCCTCCATCCCTCCCCTCCTCCTCTCCTCCCTCCCTCCCCTCTCCTCTCCTCCTCTCCCTCCTCCCTCCCTCCCTCCTCCCTCCTCCCTCCCTCTCCTCCTCCTCCTCCCTCCCTCTCCTCCTCCCTCCTCCTCCCTCCCCTCCCTCCCTTCCCTCCCTCCCTCCCTCCCTTCCTCCCTCCTCCCTCCTCCCTCCTCTCCCTCCTCCCCTCCTCTCTCTTCCCTCCTCCCTCCCCTCCCTCCCCTCCCTCCCTCCCTCTCCCTCCCTCTCCTCCCTCCCTCCCCTCCCTCTCCTCCTCTCCCTCCTCCTTCCCCTCCTCCTCCCTCCCTCCCTCCTCCTCCCTCCCTCTCCTCCTCCCTCCCTCTCCTCCTCCTCTCTCCTCCCTCCTCCTCCTCCCTCCCTCCCTCCCTCCCTCCTTCCCCTCCCTCCCTCCCTCCTCCTCCCTCCCTCCTCCCTCCCCCTCCCCTCTCCCCTCTTCCTTCCCTCCCCTCCCCCTCCTCCCTCCTCCCTCCTCCCTCTCCTCCCTCCTTCCCTCCCTCCCTCCCTCCCTCCCTCCCTCCCTCCTTCCCTCCTCCCTCCCTCCTCCTCCTCCCTCCCTCCTCCCTCCCCTCCCTCCTCCTCCTCCCTCCTTCCTTCCTCCTCCCTCCTCCCTCCCTCCTCCCTCCCTCCTCCCTCCCTCCCTCCTCCTCCTCCCTCCTCCCTCTCCTCCTCCCTCCCTCCCTCCTCCCTCCCTCCCTCCCTTCCCTCCCTCCCTCCCTCCTCCCTCCTTCCTCCCTCCTCCTCTCCCTCCTCCCTCCCTCCCTCCTCCCTCTCCCTCCTTCCCTTCCCTCCCCCTCCCCTCCCTCCCTCCCTCCCTCCTCTCCCTCCTTCCTCCCTCCTCCCTCCCTCCTCCTCCCTCCTCCTCCTTCCTCCTTCCTCCTCCCTCCTCCCTCCTTCCCTCCTTCCCTCCCTCCTCCCTCCTCCCTCCCTCTCCTTCTCCCTCCTCTCCCTCCTTCCCTCCTCCCCTCCCTCCTCCCTCCCTCCTCCTCCTCCTCTCCTCCTTCCTCCTCCCTCCCTCCCTCCTCCCTCTCCCTCCCTCCCCCTTCCCTCCCTCCTCCCCTCCTCCCTCCTCCTCCTCCCTCCTCTCCCTCCTCCCTCCTCCTCCCTCTCCCTCCCTCACCTCCCCTCCCTCCCTCCCTCCCTCCTCTCTCCCTCCTTCCCTCCCTCCCTCCCCTCCCTCCCTCCTCTCTCCCTCCTTCCCTCCCTCCCTCCTCCCTCCCTCCCTCCCTCCTTCCTCTCCTCCCTTCCCTCCCTCCCTCCCTCCCTCCCTCCTCCCTCCCTCCCCTCCCTCCTCCCTCCCTCCCTCCCTCCTCCTTCTCCTCCTCTTCCCTCCTCCCTCCCTCCCCTCCCTCTCTCCTCCTCCCTCCCTCCCTCCCTCTCTCCTCCCTCCCTCCCTCCTTCTCTCCCTCCCTTCCTCCCTCCCTCCCTCCCTCCCTATCTCCCTCCTTCCCTCCCCCTCCCCCTCCCTTCCCTTCCTCCCTCCATCCCTCCTCCCTCCATCCCTCCCTTCTTCCCCTCCCTCCCTCCCTCCCTGTGGAAGCTGCAACACTTGCTGAAGTATCAAGGACTTGTATATAAAGCCCCAATATGCGGTAAAAGAATCATTTAAACGCCAAGCAACTTAAACGACAGCAACACCAACTTCCTCATCATCATCATCATCATTATCATCATCATCATTATCATCATCATAATCATAATTATCAGCAAACAGCATTAGCATCAACAACAACAACAAGGACAGATAACAATAGCATCAGGGAGCCAAGACGGCAGATCTAGGAAGTCAAAAGCTACTTCTCCCCCTTCCCCCCCCATCCCTGGGAGGCATTCTTCATCTCTTGTATAAACACTCTCTCTCTTCCTCCTCCTCCTCCACCCCCCTCCATAACCCCCGCCCCACCCCCTACCCCCGCTACTCCATTCTCCCTGGAGGAGGAAACCCAGACGCTGCCAGCCTCTCTGCTATCGTGTTTAATTCCGCAAGTTAATATGGAGAGCCTTTCTGGCAGGTATATACCTTAATAAAGTAGGTATATACCTTAATAAAGTAGGTATATACCTTAATAAAGTAGGTATATACCTTAATAAAGTAGGTATATACCTTAATAAAGTAGGTATATACCTTAATAAAGTATATGCCTTAATAAAATTAATATAAACACACACACTCACACACTTGCTGTACTGGAAAAGAAGCTGAAGGTATGGTACACCAACACAGACAAAATAGCAAATAAATGTGAGGAGTGGCACGAAGGACTCGTGGAGGCATCCCCAGATATCACAGAGCTCATGGACCCCAGATATCACAGAGCTCATGGACCCCAGATATCACAGAGCTCATGGACCCCAGATATCACAGAGCTCATGGACCCCAGATATCACAGAGCTCATGGACCCCAGATATCACAGAGCTCATGGACCCCAGATATCACAGAGCTCATGGACCCCAGATATCACAGAGCTCATGGAAACAAAGCTTACGTGGATGATAACAGATGCAATCTTTCTATCTAGATATCAGATCCTGAGGAAAGATAGATGGAACAGAGGGTGAGGAGGAGCTGCACTGCTCATCAAAAACCCAGTGGAGATTTGAGAAGATGGAAGGAATGGACAGAAGGGAAGCATGGGAGCATATAGTAGAAACACTTCAGACTTGGGGTCCCAGGGTGGTGATTGCAGTGATGTACAACCTGCCACAAAATAACAAGAGGCCCAGACAAGGGTATGATGAGAGCAACAGAGCAACGGTGGACACACTCGCTGAAGTGGCAAGGAGGGGCCGTATGGGTAGGGCAAAGTTACTTGTTGTGGGTGATTTCAATCACAAGAAAATTGACTGGGAAAACCTGGAACCCCATGGGGGACCAGAAACGTGAAGAGCTAAAATAATGGAGGTGGTACTGGAAAGCCTCATGCATCAACATGTCTTAGGGACACTGCCAGGTGAGTAAATTCACACAGAAACTAGGTAAACTTATGAGATTCTCTACCAGACTAGTCCCAAAAACCAAGATTAATAGAGGAGAACAAAGGGAGACGTAATTACGAGATACAGGATGACTCGATAGGGCAGACAGAGATAGAGTGCTTGAAAGGAAAGAACAGGGGGTTAAAATGAGGCATGGATGGAAAATAAAAACGCCAACGAGTGACATGGATGTCAGCATGTATTTTCCTGAGTTTGAGAGTGGCTGTGTTATGTACCTTGATGAAGCGGTGGGAGAACAGATGCAGCTTCCCTGGGCTAGCCCGTGTGCCCAGGATGCAGCACAGACATATTATCTCTAGCAGTGTGATTTGTATGGAGATGCCAGTGACATCAAATGGAAAGTGTGTGGACAAAGACAGGGGCCATACACTATGGAGCGCTGTATCTAATTAGTGGCTCTGTACATCCAACCTTTCACAGGCTCCTCCATACAGACTGCACAGGATGTGTCAGAACACTTCATTGTTAATGATGAGATATTTGAAATCTTGAGACTGTATCCATATTTTGCATCGTGTAGATGAGTGAACTGTTTATGAAGAGACATCACCCTAATAAAGAGAAATGTTTTTGTAATAATAATATACTTAAATGCTTTTTGAGGTATCTCCATACTGTATCGTGTATATTTATTAAAAGAAGAAATTTCAGTATATGAAATGACTGTTTTTTTTTTTATGTAACAAAGCCCAGTAGGGTCTGACAAAGACCCGGTGCCACGAAAGAACAAAAAGGCACAATATCGTAACTGAAACAAATAACCCGTACATAAGAGAGAGAGAGAAGCTTACGACAACTTTTCAGTCCAACATAGACCATCCTCGGTTATTCCGTTTGTTGGCGCCTCTCACAGGATGAGCACTGGGTGCACAATATAGCACCTGCTCTGACGACACAATTAAACTGACTTTCTGTCAGGATCGCCATGCTGTCTTCACAAAACGAAGGGAGTTGCTCTGGAGCCCTCAATTTTTCCTGACAAGTTTGTCACCTAACTCTTTTAGGAACGTGACTTTGCTCATGATCTAAGCGTCTAAAATAAGCAAAAAGCTAACCAGCTTTGTCCTACGCATTTTTACCAGCTCCACAAGATTTACAAGGCAATGAAATACACTCCTATATATTTTATTATCATTTACTGTAAATGAAGGCGGTGCTTTGAAGAGCTCTGGTATTGCTGTACCCTCTGATTACATTTTTTTTTATTTTGAGAGAAAAACCGTCTGTAGATACCATCAGGGATCGCAGAGACACCACCCCAGAGTATCAAGACTTCCGTTCAGTAACCTTCACTCACATCGAGTACAGCAGCGACCACAGAGACACCAAGAATATAAACGTAAAAAAGTGTGTATATCCCAGTGGATATATGTCAAGGATTTACTCTAATCTTTATTTCAGGTATTAAAATATCCTTCATTGGTGGCGTGCAGGTGATATCCATACTTAATGACCCTCGTGCAGTCGATAACCTCAACTCCCATTCAACCAAGAAACTAAACAAAAAATCAGTGAAGTTAAAGACTGCAGGTTCACTACCTCTTGTTCACATTAGAGTGAACTCTTTATGGCTGGAACACTGAACTCGGAAATTAAAGATGAGCCCGTCGCTGCTGATGCTCGCCCTTGTAGTCATTACGGGCCTCTACAACAAGAGATATTTTATTGAGAAAAACTACCGTGTTCTACGGAAAGCCTATTTTATTTAATTTAATATTAATTTGACAAGAATCTTGATTAGTAAAAAAAATTATAAATTCTTCAAGGTGGGTACCTTGATGAAAGTGACAGGCTCGTGATCCAGCGAACTGGAGCTACCTTACTCGTGGATCATGGAGACATATGGTGTACAGTACAGAGAAGATGGAAAAGGAGACACAAATGCAACATTATGCGACCCTTTACTAACAACGTTTCGCCCGCCCAGTGGGCTTTATCAAGTCACAAGAATATCGGTTTGTGATTTAGTAAAGCTCACTGAGTGAACGAAATGTTGTCAGTAAAGGTCCGCATTATATTGGTGTTTCTTGGATCATACCGGATTATCTCCCAGGAGTTGTTTCACCCCGACGAGTTTAGCGCTTTCTCTTAAATATATTATAACTCACAAGAGTTGTAATAAATGGAACTTCTAAGTAGAGACGAGTAAAAATAAACACATCAACAGAGACCGGAATATGAACCATAGTTGTCCTTGTCAGTAAGGAACGCGATATCAGTCCATAGTGAACTGGTTGGCTGCCATCCTCAACCTGCCTCTGAAGAAGGCAGGTTGTGAGGGATGTCTTGAGACTGTATCCTGTCTCCTGTGTCCCTTCCTGAGTGGAAGCTACAGATCAATACTGAAGAGTGAAGGGAGAGACCAGTGTCTCATTACTCTATCATGTGAGAATTTGGGTCACGGCTTCATAGTTGAAGAGACTCATAGCGAGGAACATCTTTTATGAAGCCTGGGTCAATAGGATGCTCTCATTATGTGGTAAGGCCGAGCCACAAACAAGAAGGAAGAAATGAGGAACTCGATCTTTTACCCTCGCTTCGCCAACTCCATCAGGCAAGGCAGGCAAAAATCCTCCCCAAAATGACACAGCCACGGCTGCCACAGCGTCTGCCACTGCTGCCTCCACAGCTTCTGCCACTGCCGCCGCCGTCTCCGATCCCACTGCTGCCACCACCAGTTTACCACGGCCACCATCGCTACCACCGCCGCTACCACCGCCACCACCTCCTCCACCACCGCCTTCGGCCCAGCTCGCCATCTCACGAATATCAAATGGAAATTGAATTCTTGCCTTTGTTGCAACGAGTGGTGCAGAAACTTTTGGGTTATTGGTTAAATTTTGTTGCGCACGGCAGGAATGGAAATGGATTTTGAAATGGATTTTGAAATTTCAAGGCGGAGACACAGGAAGTTGTGGAACGAATATGTGAGGAATATGTGGCCGAGAAGCTTAAAATATGTGAGATTGTTGGAAGGGAAAAAACGTGTGTGATATATGTATGGGTCTTTAGAATAGAAAAGTGGAATAAACCTTGGTAATAAATACCGACAAGTTGGTTTAGTGTTTGCTTACGTGTCTTTCTAAACCAGAATAGAAAAGTACATGGTAGTAAACAAGGAATACATAGACATGACTTTCACAGGTCCACACCGAGGCTTTATACTTGGAAGGATTCTTTATTATGTCGACTGAGAAGTGGATGTATAAAAGAAAAAAGAAAAAACACACTTGACAAGCTTTGACTGGACTACGTTTAGCTAAGAGATGAGTTTTATGGGTGTTGCGCCATTACAAGACTTGGTAAAACTGAACAAAGAGACGAAATATAACCCAGAGGTCCAGAACCGCCCGAAACGTCGTCATAAATTGAGGAATTATATGTAAAAAAGTAAAATAAAATTCCGCACATTGTCTCTTTATACACAGGTGGGCTGGGTGAGGGTGGGTGAGGGTGGGTGAGGGTGGGTGAGGGTGGGTGAGGGTGGGTGAGGGTGGGTGAGGGTGGGTGAGGGTGGGTGAGGGTGGTTGATGGTTGACCCTGACAGGAGGGCTGGGTGACGGTGGTTGATGGTTGTCCCTGACAGGTGGGCTGGGTGACGGTGGTTGATGGTTGTCCCTGACAGGTGGGCTGGGTGACGGTGGTTGATGGTTGTCCCTGACAGGTGGGCTGGGTGACGGTGGTTGATGGTTGAACCTGACAGGTGGGCTGGGTGACGGTGGTTGATGGTTGAACCTGACAGGTGGGCTGCGTGACGGTGGTTGATGGTTGTCCCTGACAGGTGGGCTGGGTGACGGTGGTTGATGGTTGTCCCTGACAGGTGGGCTGGGTGACGGTGGTTGATGGTTGAACCTGACAGGTGGGCTGGGTGACGGTGGTTGATGGTTGAACCTGACAGGTGGGCTGGGTGACGGTGGTTGATGGTTGAACCTGACAGGTGGGCTGGGTGACAGTGGTTGATGGTTGTCCCTGACAGGTGGGCTGCGTGACGGTGGTTGATGGTTGTCCCTGACAGGTGGGCTGGGTGACGGTGGTTGATGGTTGAACCTGACAGGTGGGCTGGGTGACGGTGGTTGATGGTTGAA
>NC_091297.1:42358042-42365542 GCF_038502225.1 Cherax quadricarinatus
GGAATCATCTTAAACACCACCACCTCAGAAGGAAAGACCTGGGAATCATCTTAAACCACCACCTCAGAAGGAAGGACCTGGGAATCATCTTAAACCACCACCTCAGAAGGAAGGATACAGGGAATCATCTTAAACACCACCACCTCAGAAGGAAGGACTGGGAATCATCTTAAACCACCACCTCAGAAGGAAGGACCTGGGGATCATCTTAAACCGCCACACCTCAGAAGAAGGACCTGGGAATCATGCCCTTAAACCACCACCTCACCAGAAGGAAGGACCTGAGATCATCTTCCATCTTAGGCCCACCACCTCAGAAGGAGGACCTAGGAATCATCTTAAACCACCACCTCAGAAGGAAAAGACCTGGACAATCTTAAACCACCACCTCAGAAGGAAGGACCTGGGAATCATCTTAAACCACCACCTCAGAAGGAAAGACCTGGGAATCATCTTAAACCACCACCTCAGAAGGAAAGACCTGGGAATCATCTTAAACCACCACTTCAGAAGGACAGACCTGGGAAACATCTTAAACCACCACCTCAGAAGGAAGGACCTGGGAATCATCTTAAACCACCACCTCAGAAGGAAGGACCTGGGAATCATCTTAAACCACCACCTCAGAAGGAAGGACCTGGGAATCATCTTAAACCACCACCTCAGAAGGAAGGACCTGGGAAACATCTTAAACCACCACCTCAGAAGGAAGGACCTGGGAAACATCTTAAACCACCACCTCAGAAGGAAGAACCTGGGAAACATCTTAAACCACCACCTCAGAAGTTCCAAACACTGCCAGTATGTGAGCAGCACAGCCACCAGAATTAATGTTATCTTTCATAGCTAGAATTCTTCGATATAAGACGCCAGCAACTATATTGACTGTGTAATATAGTGCCATCCCAGTGTATCTGGCTATGGTACTGTATCTCGTAAACAGGATAGATGGGCAATTGATTTCTTATCATTTTTTAAATATGTTTATATTTATATTTCAATATGTTTATATTTAAAGTAAATAATAAAAATAGCTACTGATAGTATACAAATAGCTGAACTTTCCAGAAACGTCTTTGTTGAGATGTAATGCGCATAATCTGCCTCACTGCATGATGTCGTAACTTTCCGCTGTCTAAGAAGAAGTATATTATTTATCCTCAGGTGTGAGTTGAGCCGAAAATTTACGGTAATATTTAATCATACCTAACAAACTTTGCTTCCATTTTTTAATTTATAAAAATTATCTTTTAAGTATTGTTAAATATTTTTTTCCCTCTAATTTAATAGCTTTCTTTTTTGAATAACCTATAGCCATTCCTTCACTTCTTTTTTTTATAGTATAATCCCACTAACAAAAACTATAAGGAAAGTCTCAAAGTTCTTAACATTTTCTCTTTTAGAAAACGGAGACTACGAGGAAATCTTATTAACAACTTGAAGACGCTGAAGTGTCTTAAAACACTCAACACCATTAACTGTTTCAAGTGCACAATGAGTCAATACTTACAAACATTAGAATGAAACTTGGAGTCAAGAGATGCAACGTGTGCAAGTGTGCAGTTGGAAAAACTTTTTGCAAAGAATATTCCACCAGATACTATGCAAAAAACGGATTCCTGTACTCCAGCAACTGCATCAAGACGATGAGTTAACAACGAGGTTCCCAGCGTAACTGTAGCTGTGGGAGGAGTAACAACTTCCACATTGATGGTCTCGCTATCAACAACATAATTTAAAATTTGTACAGTCCAATTTTTACCGCTATAAATCCTATAACAAATTATCACATGCAATCTCAAACCTTCGGATGTATACTGTTTCCTTCTACCCTCTGACCGAATGTGACTTTGTAAATGGTCCAAGTCTGACCGAAATGTCTTCGTCAGCTCCTCTCTCCTATGTGCGGTTTATTTGTGTATCATAGGTCTTAACATTCACATAAACTAACCTAATTATGCAAGTTATCAGTAATTTTAGGTTAATTATAAGGGTGTACAAAATGTGCACAAATAGGAGCTTCATGTGAGGTAGTCTCTGTTGTGTCAGCAGCAGCCACCGCACTCACAGTTGTTTTATTCTGTAGCTACACACAGGACGTAAGGGAGTTCGACTCCAACTGCACCTCAGTACGCAGAGGCACAACAAGCGGTAACTAGAAGTGGAACCACACAGCTCTGGCCCAACTAGAAGTGGAACCACACAACTCTGCGGTAACTAGAAGTGGAACCACACAGCTCTGCCCCAACTAGAAGTGGAACCACACAACTCTGCGGTAACTAGAAGTGGAACCACACAGCTCTGCCCCAACTAGAAGTGGAACCACACAGCTCTGCCCCAACTAGAAGTGGAACCACACAACTCTGCGGTAACTAGAAGTGGAACCACACAGCTCTGCCCCAACTAGAAGTGGAACCACACAGCTCTGCCCCAACTAGAAGTGGAACCACACAACTCTGCGGTAACTAGAAGTGGAACCACACAGCTCTGCCCCAACTAGAAGTGGAACCACACAGCTCTGCCCCAACTAGAAGTGGAACCACACAACTCTGCGGTAACTAGAAGTGGAACCACACAGCTCTGCCCCAACTAGAAGTGGAACCACACAACTCTGCGGTAACTAGAAGTGGAACCACACAGCTCTGCCCCAACTAGAAGTGGAACCACACAACTCTGCGGTAACTAGAAGTGGAACCACACAGCTCTGCCCCAACTAGAAGTGGAACCACACAACTCTGCGGTAACTAGAAGTGGAACCACACAACTCTGCGGTAACTAGAAGTGGAACCACACAACTCTGCGGTAACTAGAAGTGGAACCACACAACTCTGCTGTAACTAGAAGTGGAACCACACAATTCTGCGGTAACTAGAAGTGGAACCACACAGCTCTGCGGTAACTAGAAGTGGAACCACACAACTCTGCGGTAACTGGAAGTGGAACCATACAGCTCTGTGGTACCTAGAAGTGGAACCACACAACTCTGCGGTAACTAGAAGTGGAACCACACAATTCTGCGGTAACTAGAAGTGGAACCACACAATTCTGCGGTAACTAGAAGTGGAACCACACAATTCTGCGGTAACTAGAAGTGAAACCACACAATTCTGCGGTAACTAGAAGTGAAACCACACAATTCTGCGGTAATTCAGAAGGGAACCAACCACAACTGCGGTAATTCAGAAGTGGAACCACACAACTCTGCGGTAACTAGAAGTGGAACCACACAACCCTCGCGGTAACTAGAAGTGGAACCACAATTATGCGGTAATTCAGAAGTGGAACCACATCTGCGGTAATCTAGAGTGCGGTAACTAGAAGTGGAACCACACAATTATGCGGTAACTAGAAGTGGAACCACACAATTCTGCGGTAACTAGAAGTGGAACCACACAATTCTGCGGTAACTAGAAGTGAAACCACACAATTCTGCGGTAACTAGAAGTGGAATCGCACAACTCTGCGGTAACTAGAAGTGGAACCACACAATTAGCGGTAACTAGGGAATGAAACCACACAACTTTGCGGTAATCAGAAGTGGAACCACACAATTCTGCGGTAACTAGAAGTGGAATCCACACAACTAACAATGCGGCAACAATAGAAGTGGAACGCACAACCCCCTGCGGTAACTAGAAGTGGAATCGCACAACTCTGCGGTAACTAGAAGTGGAACCACACAATTCTGCGGTAACTAGAAGTGGAACCACACAATTCTGCGGTAACTAGAAGTGGAATCGCACAACTCTGCGGTAACTAGAAGTGGAACCACACAATTCTGCGGTAACTAGAAGTGGAATCGCACAGCTCTGCGGTAACTAGAAGTAGAACCACACAACTCTGAGGTGACTAGAAGTGGAACCACACAACTCTGGGGTAACTAGAAGTGTAACCACACAACTCTCAGGTAACTAGAAGTAGAACCACACAACTCTGTGACATATAGAAGAAGAACCACACAGCTCTGGGGAAACTAGAAATAGAACCACACAACTCTGAAGTAACTACAAGTAGAACCACACAACTCTGTGATAACTAAAAGTGGAGCCACACAACTCTGGGGTAACTAGAAGCAGAACCATACAACTCTGTGATAACTAGAAGTAGAACCACGCAACTTTGAGGTAACTAGAAGAGGAACCACACATCTCTGTTGTAACTAGAAGTGGAACCGCACAACTCTGAGGAAACTAGAAGAACCAGACAACTGGGGTAACTAGAAGAACCACACATCTATAAGGCAACTAGAAGAACCACACAACTCTGAGGTAACTAGAAGAACCACGCAACTCTGTGGTAACTAGAAGAACCACTCAACTTTGAGGTAACTAGAAGAAGAACCACACAACTCTGAGGTAACTAGAAGAACCACGTAACTGGGATAACTAGAAGAACCACACAACTCTGAGGTAACTAGAAGAACCACACAACTCTGAGGCAACTAGAAGAACCACACAACTCTGAGGCAACTAGAAGAACCACGCAACTCTGTGGTAACTAGAAGAACCACGCAACTCTGTGGTAACTAGAAGAACCACGCAACTCTGTGGTAACTAGAAGAACCACACAACTTTGAGGCAACTAGAAAAACCACACAACTCTGAGGTAACTAGAAGAACCACACAACTCTGTGATAACTAGAAGACAGCGGTAGCGGGAGGCAAGGAAAACAGCGGTAGCGGGAGGTAGGGAAAACAGCGGTAGCGGGAAGCAGGGAAAACAGCGGTAGCGGGAGGCAAGGAAAACAGCGGTAGCGGAAGGCAGGGAAAACAGGTGCGGGAGGCAAGGGAAAACAGATAGGGAAGCAGGGAAAACAGCGGTAGCGGGAGGCAAGGAAAACAGCGGTAGCGGGAGCAGAGAAAACAGCGGTAGCGGGAGGCAGAGAAAACAGCGGTAGATGTAGGCAGGGAAAACAGCGGTAGCGGGAGGCAGGGAAAACAGCGGTAGCGGGAGGCAGGGAAAGCAGTGGTAGCGGGAAGCAGAGAAAACAGCGTGGGAAGGGCAGGGAAAGATGAGGCAAGGAAAACAGCGGTAGGGAAACAGCGGGACAAGAAAACAGATAGCGGCGAAAACAGCGGTAGATGTAGGCAGGGAAAACAGTGGTAGCGGGAGGCAGGGAAAACAGCGGTAGATGTAGGCAGGGAAAACAGCGGTAGCGGGAGGCAGGGAAAACAGCGGTAGCGGGAGGCAGGGAAAACAGTGGTAGCGGGAGGTAGGGAAAACAGCGGTAGCGGGAGGCAGGGAAAACAGCGGTAGCGGGAGGCAGGGAAAACAGCGGTAGCGGGAGGCAGGGAAAACAGCGGTAGCGGGAGGCAGGGAAAACAGCGGTAGCGGGAGGCAAGGAAAACAGAGGTAGCGGGAGGTAGCGCCGCTAGAAGCTCAACCTTTTCAGCCCTTTTCCTGGAGTGAGTTGCGGTAGCTGACTCACAGACCCGCCTCTCATCCCTACCTTATTGATTCCTTGCAGCGTCAGCAGGTATAGTCTCCCATTGAGTGATTCCTAGCAGCGTCAGCAGGTATATGTATATATATATATATATATATATATATATATATATATATATATATATATATATATATATATATATATATATATATATATATATATATATATATATATATATATATATATATATATATATATATATATATATATATATATATATATATATATATATATATATATATATATATATATATATATATATTATATATATATATATATATATATATATATATATATATATATATATATAAACCCCAAGAACTTATTTGAGAAATTATTGAGATAGAGGTAAAATATTCATAAAATATTACTTTTGTACTAATGATTATACGTAATATGTAATATATAAATTACTACAAACCTGAATGCAGTTATATATGCTTCAGTACTGTTGTAAATGGCCGACCTCTGTGAGAAAATAATGGCCGACCTCTGTGAGAAAATAAATGGCCGACCTCTGTGAGAAAATAATGGCCGACCTCTGTGAGAAAATAAATGGCTGACCTCTGTGAGAAAATAAATGGCCGACCTCTGTGAGAAAATAGGTAACGGACGAAGTTAGGAAAAGAAACTCCACGGAATCTCGGGAATAATAAATGTATAGTAGATAAAACAGGCAAATAAGCATAATTTACAAACGTTACCTTGTAAATCCGGTACCTCCGTCTTCACTCTGGATGGTCAGGAGTGCCAAGCAACACAAGACTTCAATAGAACCTCCTCGAGTGTGAGGCTGAGTTGCAAGGTGTTAGTGTTGGAGTGGCTGCTGGTTGTGTTGTCTCGGCGGAGCTCCGAGGTAGGAAGGGAGAGGTGGGGGAGGAGGACTTGAATTGGAAGACTGTTAGGGAGGGGATAAGGAAGAGGGAAAAGGTCTATAAGTGGATGGGGAGACAGAGTTAAGAAAGGAACAGGTGGTGAATAATGAGGGATGGGGGGGGGGAAGGGACTGAACACGAAGGTGGTAGTGATGTCAAGTAAGGAAAGATCCGGGACGGTTGTTTCAAGTAGAGGTTTTATGATGGAGAGAAAGAGAGAGAAGAGGAGGGGAGATTAGAGGACAGTGGAGAGGGAAGAGAGGAGGGAGGTAGGCGGAGTCGGGACTGCCTCTGCTGTGCCAGCATCCTTCATCGTGAATATAAGATTCATACTGGAAGCAGCGAGAGGCAGAGTGCAGCGCCATCTTGATCTTTCCTCTTGTTTCATCCTCCTCTCACCTCTCCTCTTAGCTTTGTTCGTTCACAGGTTTCCTCTGCCTTTCTTCGGACACATTGTATATTTTATGTTTTTTTTTTAATCCACGTTCTCACATCTCTGGGTCATCATTAAAAAAACTAATATTGATGATATTATTGTGTCAAGATTTATCCTGTTGTTCTCATGATAAATTTACACTTCATAATCAGTCTGCGTCTTTCTTATTTTGTGTAATTATTTTTTCTGTGATGAAGTTAAACATGATTTCTTCTGTCCAGCTTGAGGAGGATGACTGGTTTACTGTATCAGTTTTATCCTTCTGTTCTTCATAATACAACTAACGTAAGCTGTCGTAATCTTTCAGCACGACTGACTTGGCCGGTGCAGCTGCGGAGGACAAAACCATTCAGCAGCTGTCTCGTTATAAGTGGTATATAACACCTGCAAGTTAATAAGTAAGATACATGTGTAGTACTTACTTATCTCTCTGGTAGGCAAGTATCTTTATGGTAGGTATCTTTGACAGTTAAGATACATAAAGTGTTAAGTGTTGTTCCTGTGTCTTGCTCACCGTCAGCAGGTGGTTGCTCTGGGACGATCATTCCCACAAGTGCCAGACACTTGACCCGGGGTAGACAGGAAGCTTGACCTCGTCCACAGCCTCGATCGCAGAATGAAGTGACACTTCCCTCCAACCTGCCGCACGAACACCTGCACGACACACGCACGTATGCATGCACGCAAGTATACAACTCTCACGCAATATTTGCCTTGCCAATATTCATAATCTGTATTTATCC